>NW_006922322.1:918926-960366 GCF_000298275.1 Orycteropus afer afer | reverse complement strand
TGCTCTTCTGTCCGGGTTCAAGGCTTTTATCCCCTTTCTCCTGCTCTTCCGGCCTGCTACTCTGGCGTCCCTGCGTTGTCTCTCCTCACCTGTAAGCCTGGGGCTGATTGCTCTTCTGTCTGGGTTCAAGGCTTTTATCCCCTTCCCTGCTCTTCTGGCCTGCTACTCTGGTGTCCCTGCATTATCTCTCCTCCCTGTAAGCCTGATTAGCCTATCTTCCTCCCATGGAGCATCTGATGGATTTGAACCACTTACCTTCTGGGTCAAATGCCTTACCCACTGTGCCACCAGAGTTCTCTTTACCCACCTAGCAACCCTCATTTTTCAATACTCTTAGATAAAGAGCCATGTGGTCAGTTCTGTCCAAAGGGTTTCTGACAAAAACAAAACAAACAAAATTGTCTACTTTCCACACCAAAGAAAATAAGATCTTATGCATGACACTCCAGCTTTCTTTGCCCCTAATATGAAGAGCTCTGAAACTATGGCTTGAAATAATAGAGACTTATTGATTCATCTTGAAAATGAACAAGAAGTTGAATTTTATTGTTTTAAACCATGGACATTTTAGGGCTAGTTTGTTACTACTGCTTAACATAGTGTATAAAGTAATCCAGAAAGGTTTTCTTTTCTTTTTTTTTTTTTTTTTCTATTTTCTGGTGGGGCAGTGCCTAAGGCATTTGACTGATAACCAGAAGGTTAGCAGTTCAAACCCACCAACCACTCCAAGGAAGAAAGAACAATCTACTTCTGTAAAGATTTACCACCTTGAAAACCCAATGGTGTTGCTCTAAGTCAGAATTAATTCTATGGCAGTGGATTTGGTTTGGTTTACATTATAAACAACATTTTTGTGTTCCTTTTATGGGTATCTTATTTTACACTAAATATGACTTATTTCATTACTTCCAAATTTCAGTTCTATACAAAATTTTATTTGTTTCTACTGCCTGAATTATTTCAGAACACATTAATAATGGAATAACTATGATCAGGCACTCTATAATACCTTTGGGAACATTATGACAAGGCATTTGGAGGGCACAAAAGGAAAGGTGCTAAATAGTTTCAAGTAAGATTAGTATCTTAGGACTTTCCAAAGAAACACAACAGCAGAAATAGTGTCCTGCATATACATCACTGGTTATATGTATCATCAGAGAAATAGACAGAGAGAGATTGAATCATTTTAGGAAATAGCTTATGCAATTGTCAGGGGCAATTGGAAAGTTCAAAATGTGTAGGTCAGACAATAGACTACAGTAGGTTGTCTCAAAATCCATAGGTCAGGCAATTGGAAGAGTGAAAAGTGAGGGGTTCTGGCATAATGCCTATTTATAATCTGGAGGCAGTGGACACCCTAGAGCAAACTCTCATTTTGCTGATTGAAGGAAGCCCATCCACATTATTGAGAATGATCTGTATTTTTAAAGGACAACTGATTTAATCACATGCAGCTATTTATTAACAGCATGAAAACTATAGTTTTACCAATCAACTGGGCATCCTACCCATCCAAGTTGACACTTGAAATTACTCATGATAGTCAGAAATTGCTTTCCAGAATGAGTAACTTTTAGCATTGGTGTTAAAGATGAATAGGCATTTTCCAGCAACACAACATGGCTAAGTGCATGTCAGGCAAGAAATAAAGTAACTTGCAAATATAAAGAACTAAGAAGTGCATTGTGTGGATAAGTTTTATACTTTTCCTTATAAATTAAGGCAAAAGAACACATATTTTGTTGTTAATGATGTATGTACATATAACTAATTTTTCCTGAAATTCCTATCCTTTATTTATGTTATAAATTATTAACAGAGATGTTTAAAATTTTTTTAAAAAATAAATAAAGTACACATCCAAAACCCCCTGCCATCCAGTTGATTCCAACTCATAACGACCATATAGGGCATAGCAGAATTGCCCTATAAGCTTTAGAAGGCTGTAAATCTTAAAGGAGCACACTAATTCATCCTTTTCTTATGGAGCAACTGGTGGCTTCAAATCATGGACCTTTTGGTGAGCAGCCAAAAGAATTTCTTACATGCGCTCTTGTAGTGCAACTATTAAAACACTCAGCTGCTAACTGAAATATCAGCACTTTGAACCCATCAATAAATGGCTTCAAGGGAGAAGAGAACTGCAATCTGCTCTCTTAAAGATTACAACTCAAGTCAAATCCATTGTACTGAATCTATACCAACTCAGAACGACCCTATAAGACAAAGTAAAACTGTCCCATATGATAACTAAAGCTCTAATCTTTATAGGAATAAATTGCCACATCTTTCTCCCATGGAGTGCTGGTGAGTTTAGCTAAAATATTCATTTTCCTGATGATCATTTTAACCACTTTTCAACCAGAGCTCCTTTTGGAAAGATTACAACTTAAAAAACTCTATGGAGCAGCTCTGGTCTATCATATGGGTTGCTATGATTGAGAATCGACTTGATGGTACACAAAAATATCCATATACATGGTACTCTGTACTTTCAAGTCAATTCTCAACACACACACACACACATATATATATACATATATGGAGCTCTGGTGGCATAGTGCCTAAGACATTTGACTGCTAATCAGAAGGCTGGAGGTTCAAACGTACCAGCCACTCCTCGGAAGAAAGGTTGGGCGATCTGCTTCAATAATGATACAGCCTCAGAAACCCAAGGAGGGGTCGCTATGAGTAGGATCTTACTCAATGGCAGTAGGTGAGTGGTGGATACATACACACACACACACACACACACACACACATATATATATGTCCTCCAACAGGGGATTATATATGAGAAAATAACATAGTTTCTATTTTGTCAGTTGAAGTCATAGTTTTTTTGTTTTGTTTTGTTTTTCAATCAATCCCTTTACTTTTGACTTTCTAGTTCATTTCTCTTTAAGTAATTAAAAAAACTACACAATGAGATAGCTCAAAAATTTATTTCAGAGGGATTGACTGCTTAAAAAAAAAAAAAAAAACAGCCTGTTACCATCATGGGTGACCCCATGTGATATACAATAGTTTTCTACTCCATAGAGTTTACTCTTTTGGGGTGCTGCTGGGTGAATTTGAATCACCAGACTTTAGAAGCTGAACAGAAACCAGTTTCTTTTTTAGCCTACTGAGAGATTGTTAAAGACTTTGATTTATATTTACTACTGATTACAGCAATTATAGGAAGCATACAATAGAAAACCTGGGCTCTTTTGTTACCTGAAAGAAATGATAAATTGTAAAAAAAAATGATTCTGTGGCTGTCATAACTAGAGTTTCATGGAGTCACTGATGTGTTTCTTTGTATACAAATCAGTTTAACAGATTTTCAAAGTTGACTTGACAGGAACTAAGAAAAAAAATTCATGTAAATATTAACTTGGTTGTTTGGAAGTGAATGGAAGGAAACCTGAGGAAGTTAACAAGCTACACAGTTATTTAATCCCCATATGGATTTTTTATGAAGATAAAATAAAATTTTATGTGTCATCAATGAAATGAAATCTTTTGCAAAGCCTAACTCTATTGTGATATAAAGACAATTTGACAAAAGAAGACATGTCTATGAGGAGACATATAAATGACCAGATTAAGCTAATGGCCAAATCCTCCCATAGTTTTTTAAAAATAAAACCAAGGCTAAAACTATCACACAGCTACATTTAGCAAAAAAAAAAAAAAAAAAGGAAACAAAAAAATATATATGATATATATATATATTATACATATTTATAATATATGTAAGGATCTATTTATATATCAATCTTATCAAATATTTCTAATTCTTATAACAGAAAGTATTCCCTTTTCTTAAAATGAGATAGAAAATATTACATTACCTCAAAAAAATGCAGTTATATTCCCAGCAGAACTGAATTTATATTACTCAGAAAAAGATGTGACTCTCCTTTTAACTTGATCTACATACTCATATTTTACCTTATTGCAGTGAATTATTAGCAATATTTGTATTTTATCTTTTATCCAACTAAACTCTTATATTTAAAATTCAGGCATTTATAGTACATTAGAAAGCAGACATGGTCCTTCAATATTATGTGATCCTTTTTATTCTTACCAATTTTTGTACATTTGAATAGACATCTGAATATAGTCATAATGCCCTTTCATTTATTGCCATTTATTATTGTTTTAATGTTTCATCATCTGAACTCACTATCGATTCCTTCTCTGCATGTGGCTGAGAACAATTTTTCTTTGGATAATATTTTTGCCTAGTATATATTAGTATTAATATAAGCTCTTGCCCTATCAGCTTAAAGAGTATTACTGGTTTTCTTAAATGATAAATTTTGGACTAGGCTGCTCTCCAGAACCCTCTTGATTAGCCTCATTTTTCTTTGGAGTAGGCAGAGATTTCCAGGAATGAATTTCCTGGGTAAAAGTTCAATGCACCTTTGATGACATGCATTGATTCTTTGGGAGAAGGTATTATTACTTTCAAGTCACTTGAACATTATTTGCTCTCTATAGCCACATAGTTGTTGCATCTAAATGAAAGCATTGTCATGTAACATTCAAGTGGAATGAGGATATAAATAATAAAAGGTTAATCTTTCATAAGTTTATGAGTTTATGACATACATTACCTCTCCTGCATTTGTTCTCTCATGTCTCAGGTTTTTCTTGAGATTAAAATACTGCCACTTTGTTGTCTTTATCCCTAAATCTTAGTCAGACCCAATTTTATCTAAAGGAATAGACCAATGTTATACACTTGAAGTATATAATGTTATATTTTTACACTGAAGTTGTCAAAGATAACTTTGCATCCACTATCACCTCCCATGGAAGCAGCAGTCAAGAAATCTAAAGACCTATGGCCTTGGGCAAATCTTCTGCAAAGACCTCTTTAAAGTGTAAAAGAGCAAAGATACAGCTTTGAAGACTAACATATTCCTGACCAAGCAAGATATATTCTATAGCCTCAGATGCATGAGAAAGCTGGACAATGAATAAGGAAGACTTGAAAAGAATTGATGAATGTGAAGTGTAGTATAGGTGAAGTATACCATGGCCTGCCAGAAGATTGAAGAAATCTGTCTTGGAGGAAGTACAGCTGTAATACTCCTTAGAAGAGAGAATGACCAGACTTTATCTCACATTCTTTGGTCATGTTGTCAGAAGGGAAACGTCTCTCTAGAAGAATAGCATGTTTGGTAAAGCAGACTGTCAGTGAAAAAGGGGGAAACCCTCAATGAGATAGATTTACACAGAGGTTGAGACAATGGGCTCAAGCATGACCACAATATTGAGGATGGAGCAAGTTCAGACAGTGTTTTATTCTGTTGTATTTAAAGGCACTATGAGTCAGAACCAACCTGATGGTACCTTACAACATACACTTGAACCCTCACTTATCATCCTTGAGAATAACTTCTATATAAAAACTATATTCTACTGCTGAAATAGATATATTTTAAAAATAGATTAACTTCCAGTATTTTTAGTAAATTATGGCAGCTGCATTGTGCAAATGGTTAAGCATTCTCTTATTAGCCAAAAATTGACAATTCAGACATACACAGAGGTACATCAGAAAACAGACCTGGCAATCTTCTTTCAAAAAGGTAACAGCCTTGAAGTCTGTGGAACAATTCTATTTTGCACATATGGGGTCTCCATGAGTCAGAATCGGCAACTAACAAAAACAATAACATTGAAAATTACAAAAAAAAAAAAAAAGGTGAATTCACTCATGGAAATGGAAATAGCTAAAGCTGTGAGAAGTTGAGAACACATAAAGTTTACACATCCAAATATTTAATTTTGAAAAACTGTTAAGTATTTTAAAATGTGTCATTGAAATTGTTGGTTTTTTGTTTTGTTGTGTGTTGTTTTTTACATACTGTGTTACTTCTTTAAACTGAGAAAAGTGTAACATTGCTAGTAAGGGGTTATTTAAAAATATGGACCAGAATATAAAATTACATAAAAGTATTAAACCAGAATACAAAAACATTGAAATATAAAGAAAATAAGTTCAGTAACATTCCCCTCAGTCTTTCTAGATTGTGTATAAACAAATTGTTAATCAAAATAATTTAGATTTAGAATGGGAAAAATAATATTTTAACAATGATAGCTTTTTTTTAATTTTTTTTATGGATTTCTAACACTTTTTAAATAGTTTTAAATGAAATGAAACATCAAGTATCCACAAACAAAACAGGTTCAAGTGTTTTTTTTTGTTTTGTTTTTTACTCCATGTTGCATTCAGGGAGTAAACATATCGCCATGCTTCTCAAATCATCAATGAGATATATCCAGCGTTATTCTGGTAAATGTTTCATAGCTTATTTTTTTGTGGTTAAAACATATGTATGCACCCATATGTGTGGTGTGTGTGAAAGTGTATATATATATATATATATATATATATATATATATATGTTGTTGTTATATATAGCATTTTCCATTTTCTATGGTGTAAGTACTCACTTATGAATAATACCAGGTTACTAACCTGATGTCTCTGAACATGGAATTGTTAAGAAATGTTCCAATTTGTGTCTTACAAATGAGAAGACAAGGCTCCAGCCAAACATTGGGTGCAGTTCTGATGCAAATGCATTGGAATATTATTTTTGCGATGGTCAAAGTGGCATTAAAATTATTGCATTTAGTATTTTCTAGTTATTTACATTTTCTAAAACTCCATGTAGTTTTTACTTACTTTTGTGGAGTCATCATTGTGCATATACTCACGACTTCTAACATACTTTTATTGTATTTATGTATATCAATCTGTCAAATAGGGAGATAATGATTTTGTGTAATTCCCAAAAGGCATGCAATGAAAAATGACTTTCGCTTAGTACTGAACAATTTAAATGAGTCAATCCACAAATTTTTACCTTTTCACGCTTGTTATCAGTGCATTTATCTTACCAAACAATGATATTATTTTTTTAATGATTAATCAAAGTTAATTAATAAGCAGAAGGATCATAGGCATTGCATTGTCTTCATATGTCTAAGCTCATTAGAACCACTATTATTTTCTAGAGAGCTCTGGTGGTGCAGTGCCTAAGGCATTTCACTGCTAACCAGAAGGTCCATGGTTCAAACCCACCAGCCGCTCCCTGGAGGAAAGTTGGGGAGATGTACATTCATTAAAGATTTATAGCCTTGAAAGGTAGCCATGAATGGGAATTAACTCAATGGCAGTGAGTACTTTTTTTTTTTTTTTTTTTTTTTCAATTTACTAAACTCTGGTAGCACAGTGCCTAAGGCATTTGACCACTAACCAGAAGGTCAGGAGTTGGTGGTTCAAATGCACCAGCTGCTCCATGGAGAGAAGATGGGGCAATCTACTTCCATAAAGATTTACAGCAGGAGAAACCCAATGGGAGTCACTATGTGTGGAATCGACTCAATATCTGTGATTTTGGTTACTCTTCTATTCACCGTTATTCTCATTATCATTGACTGTGTAAAGAGATGCATGGGTTGCTCACCTCATAGAGTTGTGAAGCTGAAATGTGCTAATATAGCAAAATGTTTATAAAAATACCTATACACAATTAGTTATATATATATATATATATATATATATATATGATGGTTCAGTGGTAGAATTCTCATTTTCTGTTTGAGAAACCCATATTAGATTCCACCTCAAACACAGCCACCACGTGTTTGTCAGTGGAGGCGTGCATGTTACTGTGATGCCAAAGGGGTTTTAGTGGAGCTTGCAGGCTAAGATGAACTTGAAAGGGGGTAAAAAAAAAAAGCCATAGATTTACTTCCAAAAATCAACCAGTGAAACTCTACAAATTTTAATGATCCAATACTGGAGGGCCTACTTAATGGCAGCTAACAATAACACTGTATTTATTGTTGTAAATTACTAAGCTATACATTTTCTTCTAAGTAAAGGAGATAAAAAGATAATAATAGTAAAGTTATATTGAGAGTATTATATATTGCCAGTAATCAATTGTTACTTGAAAGTAATTGATTTCTTTACAAATATTAACTTACTTTTTTTCAGTCAAATCTTTTGACATAAGTTCTATTATTTTCTCTATTATACATGTGAGGAAACGGAAGTGTACATATATTATTAAATAAATTTCCCAAGATTATGCAACGGATAAGTGAGAATTTAAAAACAAGTAGTATAGCTACTGAAATCTTGCCTTAATTATTCTACTTCACATGTTTGTGGAGTTGAATAAGAGGTACAAAAATTCAGAGAGGTAGGAATGCTGGACTCATTATACAAGCACACCTGTTAACCAGTTTCCAGAAGTGAGACTAAGACATAGTCCATTTATAAAAAAAAAAAAAAAGAAAAGAAATATGTAAGTGCAGGCTGATTCCACATCACCAAACATTTTTGCATGGATAGTGTAGCTCTGAAGCATTTGTTTTACTCCATGTTACTGATTAACTCAGTGAGATTGTTTTAATTGCCCAGGTGTTAATTTTTGCATGCACTTTTTTCTGTATATTCAATCCTTTTATTTCCTTTTCTCCTCCTACTACTTCTTTCTGGTTATTTTCTATTGATGCATCATTCAATATAATAAAATGGCTCATCTGATGAAGATGTATATATAATAATGATGATCATTATATTAGATCCATCTACTGAGACCTTTTACCACTTCTCAGTCAGTTTTCTATTCTGTGGTACGTTGCATCTTGCTATGACACTGGAAGCTATGCCATCGATATTTCAAACGCCAATAGGGTCACCCTTGGTGAATAGGTTTCAGGGGAGCTTCCAGACTGAGTTGGACTAAAAAGAAAGGTCTGGACATCTATTTCCAAAAATTAGCCAATGAAACTTTATGGACTACAACAGAATACTGTACAACTCACTTGCTTTTAACACGTTATCAAGAGGGATCAATCACTGAGGAGATCATCATGTTTGATGAAGTAAAGGACCGATGAGGGAGAGAAAGACTGTTGGTGAGATGGATTTCCATAATGATGGACCTCTAACATGCTAACAATCCTGAAGATGACACAGGGTCAGAGTTTCATTCTGTTGCACATAACTTTGCCATGAGCTGGATTATACTCTACGATAGCTTTCTGTCTCTATTGAAACCTGAATTTATTTTTCAGATTTAGTATGTTCACTTGATTATATTTTTATTGATTCTTGTTCTTGTTTATAATTCTCCTTTGTTACATAATTTTAAAAACATTAGTTGCTGCTATGTTTAAGTCTTTGTTACATTCCAATATCTTGAGCAAGTTTGGGCTGGCTTCTACTATGTAGCATATTTTAGCCCTTGTGTGGCATATCTAACAGGTCTTCAAATTTTCCAATGGATGCAAAATATTGGGGGAAATAAAATAAAAACAAAAAATAAAATAAAATTTGGGATGAAGCTTTCTCCCAGTCTTAATTTCTGCCAAGTGATAGAGACAGTCACTTCATCTCAATTGCTCCCTCTGGACTACAATCTTAATAATTTTTTTTTTCCTATGTCTGTTTTATTTTGCATTTATTGAATATTTCCATATTGTGATCCTAATTGAGGTTTTTTTTTTCTGTTTTCAGTTTTACTTAGTTATTTTATTTCTTCAGGATCATCTTTGTTTCAAAATTTTGAATTGTAATTTTTGTCTTCTCAGGAACAGCTGACTATCGAAATGTTTTTGATCTGTGTCCTTTAAATACATGTGTTGTGAATCATACCCCTTATATCCATTCTATCCCTCCATTTGGGAATGTGTTTTCTTTGTTATGTTAGTGAGACAATATCAGTGTAAAATTTGTCTTTTGTCAATTTCTTCTGAGATATGTGATAGATTAAACAAGCAAGCAAGAATAGCAGAGATGCTAAGCCACATAAAATAGTCAGAAACCAGAAGCTCAAAAGAAACAAGGATTTTACTCCAGAGCCAAGAGAGAAAGTTTTTCCCAAGAGTCACCACCCAGAATTTGGATTTCTATCCTCCTAAACTGTGAGAAATACATTTCTGTTTGTTAAGGCCAAACACTAATGGTATTTTTGTCATAACAGCACTAGATACCTAAGATAATATGACTGCTGAGACTCATGTACTCTTCCCTGCCTAATAGCAGCTGTCTCTGCCATGGCTTTTTTATTAAAGAAGCTAGACTCTCACTAAAGGACAAGAGTTTGCAAATTCCCCAAGAGGATAAGCAGCATGCAGAAGGCTGGACTGAGTTTAATGAGTTTTTTTTTTTTTTTTTTTTCCCCTCTCTTAGACCTATTTCATAATGTTACCTCAATATATTGCTAGGATACATTGCACTTCCTTGAAAGATTTCTCTGTAAGCAAGAGAAGCCATGAAACTCAAAAAGGTTATTAGCTAAACAATAAACCTACCACTGATTGACTACAATAAAGATTTTAATAAACATCCCAATGTTCTGTGCATAATAAGAGTCTCAATATGTGTTATGGGAAAAAAGCTAAGGTTCAAAATTTGGGCATTTGTAGAAGAGATTAAAGGTGGCTTTTTTAGATGGGGTTATATATAACTTAGATGTTTAAACTTATCAATATGTAGGATTAAATATGTTTGAATAGAGAGTCTGGTCTGAAGGAGGTACTTTTCTCTATATGCCTAGAGAGGTATGAGGTAATATAATCAGATGCTCAATATAGCCAGGGAATAAAATACAACTAAATATGCATAGGGAATGATAAAGGATAAAGCTGGACAGTCAGCTAGAAATCAGATCATAAAAAAACATTTTATATCATGATAAAATTATGGTCTGTTCAATGTTGTTTTTCCTTTATACTGTTGTTATTATTGTTAGACAATTAACAGTTTTAATCACATATAAAACAAGTAAATTTATTGTTTTAAATTTATTTATCTGTGAGAGATGGTATAGATAATTATCGCTGACTCTTGTTTTTAGCCATTTGAGATACAATAAGTAACTTACTATCTTTGAGACTTTTCTCCTCATTGTTGATAGAGTTACTTATAACCTTCCAGATCAGTGTCATTCACCTATTCTGTAAAGATTTATTATGAAATAAAATAAATTATGTCTAAATAACTACATAATGCAAGATAAGAGAAAAATACGTTTGAAATAACAAAGTAAAACAATGACTGAATGCTTTTTTATTAAAGAAGCTAGACTCTCACTAAAGAACAGTAAGTTCATGATCAATGTTACTATATTAGATGAATTGCAGACAAACTCAATTCAAAGTCACATTTACTTGACAAAAATGTGTGGACAGCATTCAGAAATCATAAGATGTTTACATATTTAGCCAAGACAAGGCCTACTTCATTTAAAATGCCCTGTCGGTGCTCTAATGCAATAATCTTTCATGAATAATTTAGGGAAGGTCACTGAAAAGAGTAGTTCCAATTGTCTTATTAAAATGGCAATGAAACCAGTCAATGTCGCCAGACAAATGAGAATTTGAAGAAATGTTTAAATCTTCTCTGGAACATGTCCAGATGTTATAGTACTACAACAAATAGCTTGTGTTCTGGTTTCATTTCATTGACAACCCTTGAGATTATTTTCAATTCACCGCAGCTCTCACATGTCAAATGGCACAATGTTCGTTTGTACTTCACTTCAGTTACTTTTGCTCTCTCTTTCTCTCTACCTTGTCTTCTCCTATCTATTACTTTTTCTCTCCTTAGGGAGAAGATATTATAATTTTTCCTTCAATTTTTTTGATTCAGTTAATTTTTGTCAAATATATACTTTGACCTGTAACTTTTTTCAATGTGACATAACATCTTTTATATATTTCTTCATCAAACAGCATCACTTTTGCAAAATATTTTTTTTGGCTTTCTGTGTTTTTTTAAAAGTAAGTCGTGTGTGTGTTTAATCTACGTTCACCTTGGTAATTTCTACATTTAAAGCAAGTTGAGCAAAAAAATTTATTTGCCATGAAATATTTTCTATGTATGAAGAATGATTAGGTTAACTAAACATAGATCTGATAGCATGCTAAAGGATATGCTAAGCATAAAATAAATTGAAAAAAAGAAATAAAATATTTTGATAATTATATAATATAAATATTTAAAATTGTTATACATATATCATAAAATATAACTATAAAATTATACAATATTTATAAAACTAATCATTTTTGTAATTACATATTAATAGAAAAAAAATAAAATCACATAACTAGCCATATATTGGGCTATAAAACAAGAAATTATAAAGAAAAAAGAGAAAGATTATTCCCAATCAAATCTCAGAAAAATGAATAAAAATAGAAAATTATCTTCTGATAGAATACTTAAACTAAATACCAATTTTTTAAAATCAGAGTAAAACAACAGTGTGCTATTACTTTTTAATCTTAATGTCCCAAAGTGGAATCCCTTTGTAAATGATCACCCTCTACTTGACTTGGTGGCAGTAAAACAATAATTTGTATGCAGTTGCTAGAGTTTTAGATTTGCATAATCTACTTGAAATGATATTTAGTAAAGTTTATTTTCCACTTCAAAGGCATGAGATAAATTATGGTACAACTCTTGGCTGCAATATAATTTAGCCATAAATATTATCTTCTGTACAATACTTGATTGATTTGGAGAAAGAGTCAGCATTTTGAGTTTAATAAAAATCCTTGGGTCATGCAAATAATTAAATGCTGGACTACTACTTCCCAAAATTATAATGTTTGAAACCCACTCAGAAGAGCCCCAGAAGACAGGCCTGATAATTTTCTTTTGGAAGGTCACATACTTGAAAATGTTGTTGAGTATGGTAGTACTCTGTATACATGGTTCATCCTCAGTCAGAATCGATTCAGTTACTACTACAACAGTAACAAGTGTTTAATAAGAGAACAAGAACCACAATTTTAAGAATAAGGTGACACCAAATGTACAAGAAGCTTGTTTCAGTTTCTATCCCCTGAGCCATATGATCATTCATTCACACAATCATCTGTCCATCTATCTGTCATCCAAGATAGAATAAAATTCACCCCAGGCAGAGTTTCTTCTCAGGCAATGTTACATTCCTTTTACTGTATTTATTTTTTTTTCTTTCTTTTTTTTTTTCCCTTCTAGAACTATGTAGCTTTTATACATATTTTTAAATTCAAAAAAGATACACACTCTCTTCTCACTTATCAACAATCCTATGATTCAACATTTCACATTTACGATGATATTTAAAAATCTGCTATGACTATTTTGTGCATTAATGAATGACATTTGGCAGTAAAGAATGCTGAGGTATGAGGTAAAGTGAGAGCAATAGGTATGAAGTATTGTTGTTATTGTTGTTAGGTGCCATCGAGTCATCTTTGACTCATAGCAACTCTATGCACAGCAGAATGAAACACCACCTGGTCCCGTGCCAGCTCTACATCCCTGGTGAAGTCCATGATTATAGACTGTTTGTGTTGTTGAAAAAAAGACATTTGCAATGAATAAGTTGCTGGTCTTGCAAAAATTCTATCATGTGATCTCCAGCATTATTTCTGTCACCAAGGCCAATTTTCCAAGTATTGGTGATTCTTCTTTATTTCAACTTTTGCATTCCAGTCACGAGTGATAGTTAACACATCTGGATTGCATGTTCAATCAATTTCAGACTGAAGAAGTTGATCAAAATCTTCAATTTCCTCATCCTTTGTTTTGATGATTGGTGCATAAATTTGAATAATAGTCGTATAAACTGGTCTTCCTTGTAGACGTATGGATATCAGGCTATCACTGATGGTATTGTACGTCAGGACAGATTTTGAAATATCCTTTGTGATGATGAACACCACACCATTCCTCTTCAAATTGTCATTCCCATCATAGTAGATCATATGTTTGTCTGACTCAAAATGGCCAAAACCAGTCCACTTCAGCTCACGAGTGCCTACGATATCAATCTTTATGTGTTCCATTTCACTGTTCACAACTTCCAATTTTCCTAGATGAATACTTTGTACATTCCACATTCTGATTATTAACGGGTGTTTGCAGCTGTTTCTCCTCAATTTGAATCATTTCATGTCAGCAAATGGAGGTCTTGATGGCTTTACTTCATCCATATCAGTAAGGTTGGTTCTAATCTGATGATGAGCACTTTCCCAGTCCTCTTTTGAGATCCTTCCAACCTAAGTGGATCATCATCCTGCATAGTATAAAAATAGTGTTTCCAGGCTATTCATATAGTTGCCTAGTAATGTAACAGACAGTGTTTCTTTGCTATTCATAAGGTTTCCCTGGCCAATTCTTTGAGAAGTGAATGGCTTCCTCCTTCTTCCTAGTCTGTCTCAGTCTGCAAGCTGCACTGAAATCTGTGTACCATGTGCAACCCCATTGGCATTTGAAACACTGGTGGCACAGCCTCAAGCTTCATAGCAACATGCCACAAGAGCACAACAAACTGACAGAGATTTTTGTCTCCCTTAGCTGTTCAAATGCTCTCCGCACTCTCCTTACCAAGATTCCTGCCCCTTTGCTCACTCTATGCTGGAAACCCTGGGTTTCCTTTCCTTTCCCTTCTGCTTTTCTTGCCATTTTGGGGTTGGGGCCTCAGTCCCTCCCCTTACCTGGATTCCTCTGCTGTTTGCTCACTCTGTCTTGGATGCCCTAGCTTTCCTTTTCCCTCCATTTTTCCTGCCGCTTGGGAGTTGGGGCCTGGGTTGCTTCCCTACCTGGATGCCTCTGCTACTTGCTTGCTCTGTCCTGGAAATGAGTTCTATTTATTAAAAGAATTACCACATACTTCTGAAATCCTGGTATGAAGTGAGGTGAGAGTAATGCTGGTTAATATGGTTAAGGTTATGTGTCACATTGGCTGGCTATAGTTCTCAGGTTTAACAGTTTTGTTTTAAGGTAATTTGACAGGTATGTAAGGATGTAGTCATCCTCCCTTTTGTGATCTGATGTGGTCATCCTCCATTTTACATGAGGCCAATATTTGCATAATTACCTGGTCTTTGGAAACTACTCGGGTCAATACATGAGGACAGGTTGTACTTGTATACCCAGAAGTGTCTCAGAAGAAAGGTAAGATGATCTAATTTTAAACAACCAGCACTGAAAATACTATAGAGCACTGTTTTACTGTGACACAAGGAGTCTCTATGAGTGATAATTGCCTCAAGGAAAACTAGTCTGTTTTGAGTATTCAAAGGTATTTAAATGGATAAGCAATAAAAATAAATGTAAGAATATTCCTCCCAATCTAAATTTTCTAAAACTGAAATTTCTGATAAAAGAAGTAATGCTGTTTTAATTTAGAAAAATATTGGTGATTTGCCGTCCAATGAATACACTAATTTAAACTTGCACAATTTGTGCATCATCACACCTATGTTAAAATTATTATTAAAATTTTGAACTTCTACTATGATAAGCAGGTATTTAAAGATAAGAAGAAAATAAAAAGACAAAATGTATTGTTTTTAGTTGGCATCAAGTTGATTCTAACTCATGGTGTCCTCATGTTTAAAGAGTAGAACTGCTCCATAAGATTTTGAATGTTGTGACATTCTAGAAGGAGATTACTGGACCTATTTTCTGAGAACCTCTGGGGATGTTTTTGCCCTAACTTTTCAGCTAGGAGGCAAGAATTTAGCCATTTGCAACATTCAGGGAAATGTAAGGAAATAAAATAGACATATTAGCATAGTGCCTAAAGCAGTTGACTGCTAATCAGAAGGCTGGTGGTTCAAATCCACCAGCCATACCCCAGAAGGAAGGTTGGGCAATCTACTTCGGTAGTGACACTGCCTCAGAAACCCAAGGAGAGGTTGCTATGAGTCAGGTCCAACTCGATGGCACATAACAACAACAACAACCACAATACATATATTTTATGCCTTTTGTCATAAGTAGGATTAAGCACCTTAAAGATGTTGTAAGCCTTTTAAACATCTATCCCCTTATAGACTGCCTACACCTGTCTTCTACCAATTTGTAGTTGACTATTGGTATATAAAAACTGGTTTATATGAATTAATTTTGCAGGGACTTTTTTTCCAACATTTTTCTCATCTCCTCAATCAACAATTTCCCATTTTCTACAGAATTAATCCTGTTAGCAAAGAACATACTTTGATAATATGATTCATTAAGAACATCATTCTTAACTTCACATTCCCTGAAGCCTCCAAGTTTAGAGCAACACTTATACTGAATGATAAAGGCTTAAAATTACTCCCTTTGCCTTCCCATTGAATGTCCTGTCCAAGTGTCATTCTAAGCTATCTTTGATTTCCTCCAGGCAAATGAAACATCTTTCGTCAAACACTCCAAAGTTTATAGTCACTTCTTTCTGTACATCTTACTCCTTGTTCAAGACTTTCTCTTGAGGCCCACTCCTTCTTAAATAGTTTCTCTTTCTGTGTTCCTTAATATAATACTCTTGGTTCGCTTCCTGATAATTCCCTAATCCTGACAGATGCCTTTGTTAGATCTTTCCTCTCAGCTTGTCCTCCAATTGCTTGAGTTGGGACTACTTATCTTCTTCTATTTTCTTTGTAGGTGATCATCTCTACAGATTTATTCTCCATCAATATAATGATGACATCCAGGGTCCCACGTCCTCTACTGACTTGAAATCTCCAGTTAGATACCTAAAAAACAGCTAAAGTTATAGTGTCTGGGGTAAAGTTTAATTCTGCACTGAAACATGCCAGTGTTCTCCTGCTGTATTAAAAGAATTACTACATTCTCACTGAAATCTCTTCAATTTTTAAGCTGAAACAACTATAGCCAATTATCAGCACTAGCAATGGAAAAAAAAAAAAAAAAACTGGCTGTACTTTCTCTAACATATGGCATGACTTTAGGTCAGACAGCACTATCTCAGGCTGGTATGTTTGCTTTTTCTACATTCCTATCAACCAAAAACCCATTGCTGTTGTGTAGATTGTCTCATAGTGACCTTATAGGACAAGGTAGAACTTCCCCACAGGGTTTGCAAGGCTGCTTTTCTTTACAGAAGAAGACTGCCACATCTTTCTCCCACAGAGGAGCTGGTAGTTCAAACCACCAACCTTTCATGTAACAGCTAAACTCCTAACCGCTGCACTACCAAAGCTCCTTACATCCCTATTAGCTCAGTTCAGCTCACTGTCGTTGAGTCGGATCTAACTCATAGCGTCCCCTCCTTGTTTTCCGAGGCGGTATGGCTGTGGAAGTAGATTGCCCAACCTTCCTTCTGAGGAGTGGCTGGTAAGTTTGAACCTCCAGCCTTCAAGTTAGCAGTCAAATGTCTTAGTCACTATGCCACCAGAACTCCTTTTGCATCCTTATATAATAAACCTTTATTCATATAGACTTTCAATGACCTTGAACAATGAAAGTGAATGCAAGCTTTGATTTCAGACTGTCTGCGTTCATTTTCTTTTTCTTCCTTTTACTAGCTGTACAGGTTTAAGGGAATTTTTTAAATCTTTTTAAAGCCTCCATTTCCTCATCTGGAAATAATATGTAACTCATATAAGTATTTTTGAAGAATATTTTAATATGTGTTTAGCACTTAGAATAGTGTTTGGCAAATGATAAAGCTTAACAAAAGTTACCATTTAGAGGATCTTATTTCAAATGTCATTCTTCTGCTTCAAACCATCCAAATTGCTTACTGAGAAGTTGCTACACTAACACCTACATTGACTTCAGCCACTATACTTTCTTCTTTCTATACTTTCTTCCTGCTTCACAAATACTCCAGCGGTCTTCTTGCCTGAGACATTGTACTTGTGGTTCCATCTGTTTGCCTCAGAATTGCATAATCCAAATATTTTGTGGATTTATTCCTCTTCATTGGGACTCAGTTAAAATGCTATTCCTCACATGATTCAGTCTTGACCTCTTTGTCTAAAGTCATACGTCATTTAACATTATTTTTTATTCCCCCATTCATTTTCTTTACAAATTCTATTACCTTCTATATTTTCCATGCTTAAGAATTTAAGTGATTGCTTTTTGCCTGTATCCTCCAAAAACGGTCTAAACTCCAAGGGAGCTGAACCTTGTTGACCTTCTTCATCACAGACTTGTTGGAGTAGAAAACAGTGCATGCCATACAGTCAAGCATCAATGAATATTTGTTAGAAGATATCTCAATGAATAAATAGATAGATCAATCTATTCCACTGGGATCTTGGAATAAATGAGTGATGCCTTTGTGATCATTCAGTCTTGTTCTCTGAGATGACTTGGCCATATCTTCAAAAAAAAAGAAAAAAAAAACTCACTGCCATAGAGTTGATTCCAACTCATAGTGACTGCTTCGTGGGTTTCGGAGGTGGTTATCTCTATGGAAGTAGATAGCCCAGTCTCCCTTCCAAGGAGTGGCTGGTGGGTTTGAATTGCCAACCTTCTGGTTAGTCAAACGTTTTGCGTACTAAGCCACCACAGCTCTTACCCAGAGATTTTCATACCACCATAGGTTCCCTAGGAGCTCTGGTAGCATAGTGCTTAAGGCACTTGACTGCTAACCAGAAGGCTGGCCGTTCAAACCCACCAGCCACTCCTCTGAAGGAAGACAGGGCAATCTACTTCTGTAGTGATACTGCCTTGGAAACCCAAGGAGGGGTTGCTATGAGTCGGGTCCCACTCGAAGGCACATAACAACAACAACATAGGTTCCCTTTCCAACACTTGTAAACAACACCTCCCCTAAAGATAATCTGGTAAATATGAGAATATTTACCACCTTAGAGATATTCCAAATTAGAAAAATTTCTATAAAATTAGAATATAAAACATTTGTACAAATTAGTTTGGAAAAACAGTCTAATTTCTCACATTGTACCATCTATTTTCTTGAGTAGGAATGATTCAAATGATGGGAATAATTTTTAGATGTTTTCTCTTTCCAAGTACTAATGCATTCTTTACAGGAAACAAAGATATTTAATGACTGCAAAGAGAAAATAAAAGTTCCAAAGCAAGTACATTATGCTGATGCACATTTTTTTTTCCTTATCCATTAAATTTAAAAAGTAAAATTTTATGCTAAAAGACAAAATACATTTATAAAGTAAAAGTTTAAATTATTTACTTCCCAAAATAAATTGTAAAATAAGATTTTCCTTTAGTGTAGTTAAGAGGCCAAATATTTCTTCTGGTTATAATAGTTATTCAGTTGTTTACTTACAGGTTTTTAAAACATTTGTGTTGTGTATATATAATAGTAAAATAAGTTGTTTCCATGTTTTACCTTATTTTTGATCTTCTGTCATTTATACATAATATTTTTGGCATACTGAGGAGTTTCAAAGAATGTAAAGAAAGCAATAGAAGAAGTATTTTCCCTTTGAAAATTTAAATTATTGTTATAATCAATTAGCTTTAGAGAATGGCTTATAGAATAGGTTTTTATTATGAGATTTCTTTGTCAGGGTCCCAAAGGATAGATATCACTCTGCATAATAACCAGAATGTGGAAGGATAGGAAAAAGGTGGCACATTAGCAAATGCTATTAAAAAACATGGGATTTTATTTAATAAATATGGAAGTATCTGAATTTAACATTAATGGGCAACATGTTATGTAAATATTTTAAGAAATTTGAATTTAAAATTTATTAGTGCACCAATTTCCTTTAAGATTCCCATTCAGTTGGTGATTCATCTTTATAGTATATTTAAAAATAAGTAACTTTTAAAATTGACCATTACAGATTTTTCTTTGAAATCCTTTTCCTAATTATCAGAATTTGATTTATGTAAATAAGATGCCTATAAATTAACAAACTCTCCAAAGTAAGAAACTAAATCCCATGAGATGTTTGGTTGTATAAAAGCAGCCTCAGCATCTACTCTTTTTTTTTTTTTTTTTTTCTAAATATATCTACCACATATTTTTTGCCAATTCAACTTTCTACAGTTGTAACAGCAATTACAATAATCTGCTTTGCAATTCCACATCTAATCAATGTGATTTTTCTATCAGCATTAACTCTTGCATGACCCCTCTGTCCCAACACTGGTGGTGCTTGTTGTTGTTAGGTACCATCAAGACCACTTTGATTCATGTTGTTGTTGTTGTTATGTGCCGTCGAGTCGGCCCCGACTCATAGCGACCCCTCCTTGGGTTTCCGAGGCAGTATCACTACGGAAGTAGGATTGCCCAACCTTCCTTCCGAGGAGTGGCTGGTGGGTTTGAACCGCCAGCCGTCTGGTTAGCAGGCAAGTGTCTTAGCCACTATGCTACCAGAGCTCATAGAGACCCTAAGTATAGCAGAATGAAAAATGACCCGATCCTACACTATACTCACAATCATTGCTATGTTTGAACCTATTGTTTTAGCCAATGTGTCAGTCCATATCATTGAAGAGCATCCTCTTCTTCAATGACTCTCAACCTTACTGAGCATTATGCCCTTCTGCAAGGACTGGAGTATAACATGCCTAAAGTACATGAGATGAATTCTTGCCATGCTCATCTGTAAGGAACATTTTGTCTGCTGGAAGTCAGTGATATATACAATATTCTTCACTAACATCTGCAGTGTAGTAAATTACTTAGCATGGCTTTTCTACCCATAAGTCATTGTAAACTCAGTGCTGGAATGAGCAACTGAGGAGCTCCTGATTGTAAATGTTATCTACCTGGAGTATTTCTGTTGGGAGTGGCACAAAACAATGTTCTGGGAGATGCCCACTCTCTCTCAAGTGCTTAGTGTTCTGATGCTATGATTGGCTAGTTTGACCACACTGCCAGGCTCAAAAGGAGGCCTCCTAGAGGCAGAACTCTCTCTGACTGCTGGTTGAGGAAGATGTGCTGCCTAAAGAGACACATGCTCCTGAAAGAGACACGTGCTGCTGGGAAAGAGACACAAGAGACACATTTTGCTGAGTGAGACACCAAGGGACTAGCACTGCTGGGAAAGAGACTGTGAGAGTCTGTTGGCTGAGGGATGGTGGGCTGGGAGAGAGGCTGAGCATTTTTCCTGAACTTGAATTGTAGCCTGTGGTGCTTCCCTAATAAACCCCATAATCTGTGAGCTCTGTGTGGCCACTGTAGAGTATTAGTGAACCCAGGAGAGAGGTGGTGGGTGCTTTGGGAGGAATGATTGGAGAAAGGGCTGGAGGGAAGCAGCATGTCTGGCCTGGCAGGAATAGGCCTTGGGTTATTGATGATGACTCTGTCTTCTTCTTGTGGGATTAGAGGAGGTTAGAACATGTGGCCTCCTTGTCCTTTTAGCAAATCATAATTTAAAGACATCGATTCTTCTTTGGTTTTATTTATTCATTGTCCAGCTTTTGCATGCATATGACACAATCAAAAATACTGTAGGTTAAGTCAGGCTTATCTTAATATTCAAAGTGAACTCTTTGCTCTTTAACATTTCAAAGAGACCTTTTGCAGGGGATGTCCCCAGTGTAATTTGTCATTTGATTTCTTGACTGCTGCTTCCATGGGCATTGATTGTGGATCCAAGTGAACTGAAATTCTGGACAAATTCAATCTCTTCTCTGTTTATCATGATGTTACTTATTGGTCAAGTGAGGATTTTTGTTTTCATTATGTTGAGATACAATTCATACTGAAGACTGTTTCTTTGATCTTCATCAATAAATGTTTCAAGTTCTCTTCACTTTCAGCAAGCAAAGTTTTGTCATCTGCATATTGGAAGTTGTTAATGATTCTTCCTCTAATGGTGGCTTAGTGCCTAAGGCATTTGACTGCTAACCAGAAGGATGGAGGTTCAAACCCACCAGCCACTCTTTGGAAGGAAGATGGGGCAATCTACTTCATAGTGACACTGCCTTGGAAATCCAAGAAGGGGTCGCTATGAGTTGGACCCTACTCAATGGCATTGTGTTGTGTGTGTTTGTGTTTTTCACAAAGCCCAGCTTCTCAGATAATCTGCTCAGCACACAGGTTGAATAAGTATATTAAAAGGATACAACCCAGACACAGGTTTTTCTTGATATTAAACCACACAATCTTCCATTGTTCTATTCAAACAACAGACTGACTTTTGGTATATGGACTGATTCCACATGAGCAAAACTAAATGTCCAGAAATTTCATTCTTCACAATATTATCCATAATTTGTTGTGAACCACATAGCTGAAAGCCCTAACATATTTCATAACACCTAACTAAACATCTTTCTGTTATTCTTTGCTTTCAGCCAATATCCATCTGACTTCAACAATTAGGATTGTTCCTAATCCTCTTCAAATCTACCTTGAAATTCTGATATTTCCCTATTGTGGTATTGTTACAACCATTTTTCATTTATCATCAGTAAACTTTTATTTGCATGTGATGTTAATAATATGGTTTGATAATTTCAACGTTCTGCTCTGTCACCTTTTTTGGTTACCATACATTGTAAACACTAATAAACTTTTGTTTCAGTACATTTGCCTTTCCTTTGTCTTCAAAAAGGTGTATTTCAAAAGGAATGAAATTTCAGATTTTCAAGGATTCCAGGGAGGAGTCCTTGATGAACTAGATGAATCCAGGGAG
The DNA here is from genome assembly GCF_000298275.1 of Orycteropus afer afer. Taxonomy (NCBI): domain Eukaryota; kingdom Metazoa; phylum Chordata; class Mammalia; order Tubulidentata; family Orycteropodidae; genus Orycteropus; species Orycteropus afer. The sequence goes on along the minus strand of NW_006922322.1, from coordinate 937,944 downwards.
GGGAGATGAATCCCTGAAGTATTGCCCTGAGATAAGCTTTAAACTTTAAAACAAAAATATCCCTTGAATTCTTAACTATTAAAAAAAGATCTGCCTTGAGCATTACGCTCTTTCAAGGAAAATTTATATGGGATTAAATTAAAAAAAAAAAAAAAAAAACCTCCCTGCCCTCCAGTCATTTGACTCATAGCAACCCCTCCTTGTGTTTCCTAGGTGTTATCTTTAATTAAGTAGATTGACCAATCTTCCCTCAGAGGAGTGGCTGATGGGTTTGAAGCACCAGCCTCTGGTTAGCAGTCTAATGCCTTAGGCACTACACCACTGGAGCTTCTCTTCAAGTTGAAAATAACACCTTAAATCAATTAGATAGGATCCTCAGGGGGCCAGTTTATGTTAATGAGGAAGGAACAACTCAAAAGAATAAAGTGAGTATAGTTGCACAACTCAAAGAATGTAGCCAATGTCACTAAATTACTCATGTAGAAATTAGTAAATTTGCTTTCCTGTGTATATTCTCAACAGCAACAATAAAATAAAATATGTTGTTGCTGTTGTTGTTGTTTGCCGTCGAGTCGGCCCCGACTCATAGCGACCCCTCCTTGGGTTTCCGAGGCAGTATCACTAGGGAAGTAGGATTGCCCAATCTTCCTTCCGAGGTGTGGCTGGTGGGTAGAAAAGTTAATATACTTTCATGAGTGAAAAACGATAATGATCTTAATTTTTTTTAAGGTGGCATTATAATTTCTAGACTCACATAAGGTAATTAGATGTGTCTGTGAATCAGAAAAAGAAATATCTCCATTTGCATCATTGAGAAAGAACTTACCGGAATTGGCCTAGCATACTGGCTTTTTTTTTTTTTTTTTTTTTTTGGCATACATAAATGTTGGAATAATTTCATCATTTTGTCATCTTTTCTTTATTAAAAGTCATTGTATTTTAAATCTCAAGTGACATTCAGTGTATGAAAAGTGTTACTCATCTTTGAAAGTACAAACTGACTGAAGGGATAAATTCAGTTTTTAAGGATGGAAACAATGTTCAATATTGGGCAGCAGTTATCTTTGAAACAAAGTTTATTTTATGGAATTTTACTTTCAAATGTGCTAGGAAGGAACAAATAAAATGAGTTTTCTAAAACTGTACATTTTGTCTTCTGCCTGTGTCAAACTCAAGCCGTATGGCTGCTTATTCAATGCCAGGCCAACAACTGCTCATTTGGCCTCCATGAATGTTTCTTTTTCTATCAATAATCTTACCCATTTTCCTCTTCGTCCCTGCCACTCTTATTTCACTACCACCCACTCCTCAGGATTACATGTTAGTGTTGTGCCAGCCTGTCACCTAAGCAGACAGGAAGCCCTGGTTATCTTGGCATGAAGTAATCAAGTAAGAGGACGTGGGTGTCCTCTTCTTTGATACTTAATTTGTTGCTCTATGCAATATGTTTTGTGAGTATGCTTTTCACTTTAAATGAAAAACGTATTTTAGGAGCTTATCTAATTTCCACTGATATTAAAAAGTGAAATAGGTCAAAATGAAAGAGTAAGCAAAATGGTAACAGAGAAAAATGGAAATTTAAACAGAATTATTCTTTTAATTTTTTGTCTATGCTGCTAACTGGACTTTTGTGGTTCTTGTAGTCTCAAACATGCACAGGATTTTGAGATTATGTTGTATAAAAACCTCTAAATTATCCACATGTGATCTTGAAACATTATTTTGGTTAGATCATAAGTTGTTAGCACTTTGATATAAGAGGTAATTGATATTTAAGTGAATGGCCATTTCACTGAGCACTGTTCTTTTCACTCTCTCATGATGTAATAAACTGTTTTCTAACTCATGCAAGTAATTATTGATCACAGTAATGTGGCTATATACTTACCTGAGTACAGCAAGCAGAAATCAGGCTGTATTTCTACTAAAACACTTCAATACTTCCCATGGGGAAGTGAGTTTAATGTAGGTTCCATGCTTGATGTACCAAGTGCTCTTTGTTGAGCTGAGCTCTTTTAATGAAATTATTTGTAAGCATAATGGGAAGTATGGAAATGTGCCAATTGAGGAGTCAATGGAAGAGGGAAACAGGGATGAGTAACAGGGAAAAACAGGCAGGCAATGGAAATTAGGCACTTTGAGAACTCTGTAATTTCAAGTACGTGAATTATGGCAGTAAGAGGATGTCTAATGGTAATTATCGATGTGTTTTATACCCATGAGTGTGAAAGTCACTGTATTCATTCTCTTTTTGATAATTAAGAGTAATTTATGGGCTTTCTAACTTTCCTCTTTGAATTGGCAAGCCCCCAAATATCTTCTATACTCCCATACCATAGAGTAAGTGGCAACAGAGCAAGCTTTCAGATAAGCATGCTAAGATTCCTAAGTTATTGCTCTCCGATAAGTATTTTGTAAAATAACATACTTATTTTTAGTAGAATTACTGAAGTTTGAAATCAATGGTGGTGTTGTTGCTAGGTTTCCTCCAGTTCATTCTGATTAATGGAGACCCTATATACAATAGAATGGAATATTGTCAGATCCTGTGCCATCGTCCCAGTCATTACTATATTTGATTGCATTGTTTCAGTCACTCTGTCAGTCCATCTCCTTGAGGGTCCTCTTTTTTGTCTAATGTCTACTTCATTAAGCATGATGTCCTTGTACAAGAACTGTATAGCATATCCAAAGCATGTGAGACAAAGACTTGCCTTCTTTGCTTCTAAGGAACATTTTGACTATGCCTCTTCCAAGACAGATTTGCTCCTACTTCCAGAGGAAGACTTCCTACGTCGAGTAGGATCTGAGTCATGATAACCTCTCCTAGGGTTTCTAAGGCGATATCACTATGGAAGTAGATTGCCCAACCTTCCTTCTGAGGAATAGCTGGTGAGTTTGAACCGCCAGCCTTCTGGTTAGCAGTCAAATATCTTAGGCACTATGCCACCAGAGCTACTTCTGGAAGTCCATGGTATATTTAATATTCTTGTCCAATACTGCAATTCAAAGTCACCAATTCTTCAGTCTTCTATATTCATTCATATAAGGCAACTGAAAAAGATGATGGCTTGGGGTCAGTCACACGTTAGGCCTTAGAGGGACATTTTTGCTGTTTAACACCAGAAAGAGGTCTTTTGCAGAACATTTGCTTAATAGGATAAGTTGTTTCCTTTCTTAACTGCTGCTTTCATGGGCATTGAACGTGGATCCAAGTAAAATGAAATTCTTGACAACATCAATATTTTCTCTATTTATCATAGTGATCCTTATTGGCCAAATTGTGAGGATTTATGTTTTGTTTATGTTTGGATGTAATCCACGCTGAATGTAATAGTGTTTTATCTTTTCAGTAAGTGCTTCAAGTTGTCACTTTCAGCAAACCAGGCTATGCCATTTGCACATCTCAAGTTGTTAAGGAGTCTTCCTTCAATCCTAATGTCACACTTGTCATTTAGTCCAATTTCTTAGATTATTTGCTCAGAATACAGACTGAACAAAAATGGTGAAAGGATACAAAACATACACACACTTCCTGATCATAGCCAAACTTCTTGTTTGTGTTGTTATGTGCTGTCAAGTCAACTCCAACTCATAGTGATCTTATGTACAGCAGAACAAAACACTGCCTGGTCCTGGGACATACTCACAATTCCTATTATTCTCGAGTCCATCATTGCAGACAATGTGTCCATCCATCTCATTGAAGATCTTTTTTTTTTTTTTTTCATGACACTCGTCTTTACCAATCATGATATCTATCTCCAGGGAATGGTCCTTTCTGACATCATGACCAAAGCAGGGGGATGAAATTTGTCTATTCTCACTTCCAAGAAGCATTCTGGCTTCATTTCTTCCAGGTCATATGTGTTTGTTCTTCTGGCAGTCCATGGTGTTTCCAGTATTCTTCACAAACACCACAATTCAAAGGCATCAATTCTTTGTTCTGCCTTATTCATTGTCCAGTTTTCACATGTGCATGAGGTGATTGAAAAAAAACATGGTTTGAGTTAAGCACAAGACTTTAAAGTGACATCTTTGCTTCTTAATACTTTAAAGAGCTCTTTTGCAGCAGATTTGCAATACAACGTCCGATTTCTTGACCTCTGTTTTCATGGGTGTTGATTGTGGATCCAGGTAAAATTAAATCTCTGACAACTTCAATCTTTTATCCACTCATTGTGACTTTGCCTTTTGGTTCATGTGAGGAGTTTTATTTTTTCCCTTTATGTTGAGGTGTAATCCATATTGAAGACTGTAGCCTTTTATTGACTAAGCAGTATCCCCATATTCTTGTCTAATGACTGCCTCTTGGTCTAAACATGAGTCCGACAAGAGCACAACTAATTGCTAAGGAATTCTCATTCTTCACAATGTTGTCCATAATGTATTATGATTTACACAGTCAAATGGCTTTGCACTATCAATAAAATACAGTTATATTTTTCTGTTGTTCTCTGCTTTTAGCCAAGATTCTTCTGACATCAACAATAATATTCCTCATTCCCTATCCTCTTCTGAATCCAGGTTGAACTTCTACCAGTATCCTGCTCATATAATGATGTAACCATTTTTGAATTATCTTCAGTAGAATTTAATGTGCATGTGATATTAATGATATTGCTTTATAATTTCTGCATTCTCTCAGATTACTTTTCTTTGGAATTGTCACAGCTATGGATCTCTCCCAGTCACCTGACCAGGCAGCTGTCTTCCAGATTTTATGGCACAGATAAGTGAGTACTTCCAGCGTTGCATTTGGTTGTTGAAACATCTCAATTGATATTCTGTCAGTTCTTGGGGATTCATGTTGCACCACTATTTTCAGTATCACTTGGATCTCTTCCTTCAATACCTTCAATTCTTGATCATACCGTATATCCTGAAATGGTTGAACAATGACAAATTCCTTTTGCTACAGTGACTCTGTGTATTTCTTCTCTGTTCTTTTAACACTTCTTGTGGTTTTTAATATTTTGATCAAGAATCCTTCAATATTGCATCTCACAACTTGAATTTTTTCTTCAGTTCTTTATGTTTGAGAAATATTGAGAATGTTCTTCTTTTTTAGTTTTCTAGCTCCAGGTACTTGTCCATTTCATTATAATTCTTTACTTTGTCTTCTCAAGCTGTCCTTTGAAATATTCTCCTCAGCTGTTTCAATTAATCATTTCTCTATTTTCTTTAAACAACAACAACAACAAAAAAAAACTCACTGTCATCAAGTCGATTTTGACTCATAGTGATCCCTCTTTGTGTTTCTGGGGCAGTATCTCTAGAGAAGTACATTACCTAGTCTTCCTTCCAATGAGTGGCTGGTGTGTTTGAACTACCAGACTTCTGGTTAGCAGTCAAATGCCTTAGGCACTATGCCACCAGAGCGGCCTAGTGCCTAAGGCATTTGACTGCTAACCAGAAGGTTGACAGTCCAAACCCACCAGCCACTCTGCTGAAGGAAGACTGGGCTATCGACTGCCATAAATATTTGCCACCTCAGAAACCCAAAGGTGTCACTATGAGTCGGAATCAACTTGATGGCAGTTTTTTTTTTTTGTTGTTGTTGTTGAAGCTATATTCAAAAGTTTCAGAGTCTCTTCTGATATCCATTTCAATCTTTTTCTTTCCTGTCTGTTTAGTGACTTCTTGCTTTCTTCATGTATGATGTCCTTGATGTCATCCTACAACTCATTTGGTCTTTGGACTTTAGTGTTCAATGTATGAATCTATTTTTGAGATGGTCTCTAAATTCAAGTGTGATATAAACAAGTTTGTATTTTGGTTCTTGTGAACTATTTTAATTTCATTCAGTTGCAACTTGAACTTGCATATGAGTAATTAATGGTCTGTTCTGCATGTGGACACTGGCTTTGTTCTAACTGTGATATTGAGCTTCTCCATCATCTCTTTCTACACATGTATTTGATTTGACTTGCCTGTATCCCATCAGGTGAAGTCCAAGTGTACAGTTGCTATTTATGTTGAAAAAACAAAACAAAACAAAATTCCAGCAAATAACTTTTTAGTCTTGCAAAATTCTATCAGGGAATCTCTAGTGTCTTTCTATCATCAAGGTGGTATTTTCCAACTACCAGCCCTTCTTCATTTCCAGTGATTTTTAATGAATCTTGATTGCCTGTTTGGTCAAATTCAGACTGCTGAAGTTGGTAGAAATCTTCAATTTCCTCAACATTGGCATTAGTGGTTGGTGCATAAATTTGAATGAAGGTTGGACAAACTGGTCTTCCTTCAGGGTACATGGATATTATCCTAATACTGGCAGTGTTGTACTTCAGGATAGATCTTGAAATATCCTTTTTGATGATATTTGTGACTCCATTCCTCTTAAATAGTCATTCCTGTCTTAGTAGACCATATGATTGCCTGAATCAAAATGGCCAATACCAATCCATTTCAGCTCACTAATAACTAGGACATCAATCCTTTTGCATTTCATTTTGCATTTTATGACTTGTAATTTTCCCAGATTCATGCTTGATATATTTCTTGTTCTTATTATTAATGGATATTTGTAGCTGTTTCACTCATGTTACACCAGAAAATATAAATCCTGAATGTTTTGCTTCATTCATGTCATTAAGCTTGATTCTACTCTGAGGAGACAGATCTTCTATAGTAGTATTTTTTAGACCTTTCAGGCTGAGAGGTTCATTTCCTGGCACTATATCTGTCAATGTGCCATTGCTATTCATCAGGTTTCCACTGGCCAATTTTTTAGAAGCAAATTATGAGGTCCTTCTGCCTTGTCTTCTTTAGCCCAAAAATATTGCTGAAACCTATCCACTTTTGGTCGTTTTTCTTGTATTTGAAATGCTGGCAACATAGCTTCCAGAACCACAGCAACATGCAAACCACCACAGTACAACAAACTTATTTATGTCTACTGTGTATTCAATGGTAGTTTTTGCTTATTATATTCTTTTAGAAAACCTAAAAAGGTAATGTAACTTGGATAAAAGTGAGGAATGTTGCTTGAAACAATACTTTTACAATATCTTTACTTCTATTTGTTGGCTGTTTATGTGTATGAACGAAGGGAAAACATTCATTGGAACATTTCCAAATATGTGACTCTTCTAGGCAATCTTTCTTGTAGGTTGCTATTGTCAAACTATGTTGCCTTTCCCTCCTATATCCACAAATTATGTCAGGTTTTAAGCTGTTTATAATTATTGCAGTTTTATATTTTTAACAGTCAATGGAGCAAAGGATCAGAGTTATAACAAAAAATTAGAAATAAGACTAATTGCTTCACTGGTATTGAGAAGAAATGGAAAATATGGCTACAGTAGAGAATCATTATCAATTTCCAGAGGGGTTTTTCTCTTGTAACTTCCTTACAGTATGTTTGACTTAATGTCACTGGAGATTCTGACTGCCATCAAATCAGATCCATTTCATAGTGACCCCTTCTTGGGTTTCCAAGGCAGTATCTCTATGGAAGTAGATTGTCCAACCTTCCTTCCAAGAAGTGGCTAGTTGGTTTGAACTACCAGCCTTCTGGTTAGCAGTCAATGCCTTAGGCACTTTACCACTTTACCAGCAGAGCTCCAAATATCACTGGAGATAGATACTAAAATTTCCTTTCTTATATTATATTAGGGCTCTGGATGAATGGCTCAAACATCAGTTTCATTTTCTTTAAAATGGAAACTATATTTATTTAATACATCTGTTCCTTAAACATAGTATGTGATGCTCACTTGCTCACAAATACTTTTTTCATTCTGCTTGAATAATTTCTTTGAGAAGGATCAACACAAAGCTAATTCCCTATGAGGCAGTGATTAAAGATGTCCCAAATATCCAACTTCTCCAAACTGTTGTGCCATTCCATCATCTCTGACATCAAATCCTCCTCCTTCCCTCAGTACTTTCCCTCCAATCTTAGGGTTCCATATTTCAATGCAATGTCCCACAGAACTCACAAACTCCTAAGGAAATGGCTCAAGTGGTGGTGTTGGAGGCTAGGAAGCTCTGTCAGGCTGGCAAGTCCCAGGTCTGTGGGTAAGTCTGGGTGATTCTCTTTACTCACATGGTTGCAGAGACTGGCAAACTCCAATCAGTAAGTCAGATAACAAGCTGCTGTCTCAAGTCCAGGAGTGAGATGATGATGAACAAAATGCAGGACCAGAGCAGGAGAGAGAACTTTCCCATTACGTTCACATATGTACCCTCAAGGAAGCTAAGGGTGGTGACTTGAGCCACACCTTCCAGCAAGACGGGTCTCAAGATATATCCCACCCTAAACAGGCATTGGATTCACTTCCATAGCGTCAATTCAGACTTATCGCAACCCCCTTTGGGTTTCCAAGGTGGTAAATCTTTACAGAAGTAGATTGCCCAGTTGTTCTTCTGTGGAGTGGCTGGTGGTTTTGAACTGCCAACATTCTGATTAGCAGTCAAATGTCTTAGGTGCTACACCAGGAGAGCTCCATAGAGACCAGGATTAACAATGCATCACAAAAAGGAGGGTGATGACTACAAATGCCATATTAAGCAATTCACTGCACTGCATATTCTTCTTCTTCATATACTTCATGTACTTGCTTCTCCATTGCTCTCTGAAAAAGGTTAACTTCGCACATGCTTTCATTGACCTTGATGTTCATTTCATAAAAATATGATACTGTAGACATGTAATACAGCACATTAAAAAGAGATTAGCTAACATACACCTAAGGTTTCACACTTCTACATTTCTTTATAAAGTGGTACAATGGAGAATCAGTAAAGTGCATCTCACTCTAGGTTTTGCAAGAACAATCTTGAAGTCAGATGAGTTGTCATATATAAATGAGACTCTTGTTTTAATTACTAGGACAATGTCTTTTCTTTAACACTGGAATCTAAGAACACCTGGGAAAACTCCACATATATTTGTGTAGTTTTCAGAAATTTCTTTTGTGTATTTTTTTTTTTTTTTTACAATGTCACTTTATTACTCATGTTTAAATACACTTCTCTAATTGGTTGATTTTGAGTAACCCAATTAAGTGTATGCTGCAGTTTCATTTTAGGAGCTCTGGTAGTGTAGTGCCTAAGGCACTTGACTGCTAACCAAAAGGCTGACAGTTCAGACTCACTAGCCACTCCTCAGAAGGCAGGTTGGGCAATGTACTTCCTTAGCGATACTACCTAAGAAACCCAAGGAGGGGTTGCTGTGAGTTGGGTCCCACTTGATGGCACATAACAACAGCAATAGTTTCATTGTATGACTCTGTAATTCTTATATGACATTTTAAATAAGATAGTTTGTGCTATTTGTTGCAAAATTGGAGTAACACTTGAATTCTGGTTTACATTTTACTCACATTTGTCTTTCAGTGTTCCACTCTGTAAAATAGTGCATATATTTCTGTGTTATGAAATACCATTTATAGACTTTCATATTTTCTTGCAAGGTAAAATTCAAATAGATCATCAGTAATATACACAGTTTAAGAAGGTTTTGTATGCTTGTTTAATTACTAAAATTGTCCCATACACATGACATAATTAAAGATATAATTCTTCTTATATTTCAATGATTGGTTTGACACATTTTTAGTGAAAATCCAATCTTAAACTTTATATAATGATGTGTAAGTGAAAACAGAGCTCACCATTCAGCTTTTAAAATAATATAAACTACTGGAAATAGTGATTATAACATTATTTTTTCTTCATATCTACACAACATTTAATCTTTGGAAGTACTTGAAATACACATGTAATAGCTTTAATTCAAAGGTTTATAGCATATTAGTAGGTCTGACAGGCTAATTTATCATATGCAATCATAACAAGTAGACCATTTCATCCTTTAACCTGATTGAAATCAACAGCTTCCATAAGTCTATTACTTCTTCACCCACATGATTTTTCTGAAGAACCACTGAGGCTAAATCTCAACTCAAAAACAACAGAAAAATGTGGTGTCACAAAAAGAAATTTTTGAATCATTTGAACTATGTCAGCTATATTGTAAACTTTTGATCAAATCATCATCTCCCTGAAACTTTTGCAAGTTCAACATTCTGAGCTTCAATTAACACAAAGATTTGAGGTCCCAATAGTGAAAATGCTTATTGTATAAAAATGCCTTTTTAGATAGTTCAGGTGGCATTAGAATCTTTAAATATTTTCAAAGACAGAAAAATGATCAAAGCATCTGTATCTTTTATCCATTGGCATAATATCTCAAATTGTTATAAACTCTTCAAGCAAAATTAATATTTTGTTTTCTAAATTCCATTATTTGAGTTGTGGGAGGAAAAAAAAATATTAAAAAATGGGAATCGATATAATAACTAAGACTGGATATGAAAGCTGAACCATCAAAACTATCATATTGCTATTGATCCCGTTTACTCTTTTGCCTATAGGTAAATGTGGGAGGACAGCCCTTGCCTGTGGAAAATGCCAGTGTAGGAGGACAAAGATTGTTTTCCAATTAAGCAGAATTTTTTCATCTGATAAAAGGTAAGCCTATTTTTTTTTTTTTTAATACAATTAAATGTAGTATCTCAATGTTCTCTTTATGGTTTTAAATTCTCATTAACTTATTCAGTTAACTCTTAATTTAATCAAATGTATTGTTTAGTAAATGCCAACAAAACCCTGCTAGATGCTTGGTACTTAATAGGAAGCAAGAAGTAAAATTCCTTTCATATAGTACATCTTGTTGGCTCCTGTTCACAAATATGTTCACTCTGTCATGTTGTCATGTAAGAAACAGGAAGAACCGTCAAATAATATTTTCCTTATACCTTTGTAATAATAATATAATTTTGAGTAAGAATTACGTTATTTTACACAGGTGAAATATTTTAACATCTTACTTGGTAAATGTTTTGTAAAAAATAGTATTTTACTCATAGTTAACCATTCAAATATTTTTTATAACCTGTGAATATAATTTATTTTTACTGCATTTCTGTCCTTTATTTCAAAAAGTAAAGTTAACTACCAAATCTTAGTCTATTAACACTCAACCTCACTCTTATAAAAAGTTTTGGGAGAAGACTATTTTTCATCACTAACAAATGAGTTGAGAGTTTCAAATTCTCTGAAAGTAAAACAAACAAACAAAATGTGTTTCTATTACAATTTGATTTATTTTAAAGCACTTACCCTGTAAACCTGAACCAAAATTCAGGGTACACTGTGCCAAATATTTAGTTTCTTGAGCAACTTGCTGAATATTTTTTTTCATAGGTTTTTTAAAAATTATTCAAAACTGGACAAATAAACCAGGGATATTAGTAAAATATCTACTTATACACATACACTTGAAACACAGCTATTCTAATATGATTAAATAATGTTTGTTGTTGTTACTAGGTGCCATGGAGTTGGCACCAACTCCCAGTGACCCCATTACTACAGAATGAAACACTGCCAGGTGCTGTGCCAGCCTCACAATCCTTGCTCTACCTCACCCATCAGTGTTGCATCCACTGCATCATTTCATCTCATTGAGGACCTTCTTCTTTTTTGATGATCCTCCACTTTACCAAGCATGATATCCTTCTCCAGAGAATGGTCCCTTCTGCAACCATGACCAAGGTAGAAGTCTGGTCATTCTAGCTTCCAAGGAGTGTTCTGGCTGCACTTCTTCCAGGACAGATTTATTCATCCTCCTGGCAGTCCATTTTACTTTCAGTACTCTTTGCCAACACCATAACTCAAAAACACCAACTCTTTTTTGTTCTCCCTTATTCATTGTCCAGCTGCGACATGCATAAGAGGCGACTGAAAATACCATGGCTTGGGTTAAGCACACCTTAGTCTTCAAAGAGATATCTTTGCTTTTCAGCACTTTAAAGAGGTCATTTGCAACAGATTTGTCCAGTGCAATGTGTCATCTGATTTCTTGACTGCTGCTTCCATTGGTGTTGATGGTGGATCCAAGTAATATGAAATCACTGACAACTTCAATAACAGTAGAAACATGCAATATCAACGTTGGGAAATAATAAATCCTGTCCTTCATTCTTCATATAGTAGGTGACTAAGCAAAATGACATGGAAATCTGAGTATTTAATCAACTGATTCTGTCAATAGCAATAGCAATCTAAAGAATTCAGGCTCTGAAAATCTCTCTTCAATAAAAGATGGCCAGTTATGTCTCAAGAAACAGATTTAAATTCTCCTAGTAGTACTCTTGGCTTAGTTAATGTGTAAATTGCCTTTGTTTCTTTGGAATAATAATGTAGTTGTTGTTGTTAGTTGCTGCTGAATCAGTTCTGAAGTGTATTGACTCTATTCACAACAGAATTAAGCATTGCCTGATCCTGCACCATCCTCACAATCATTGCTGTTTGAGCCCATTGTTGCTGTCACTGTGCAATGCATCTCATTGATGGTCTTCCTCTTTTTTAAAGACCCTCCAATTTACCAAGCATAATATCTTTCTTTACAGATTGGTCCCTCCTGATAATATATCCAAAGTACATAAGAAGAAATCTTGCTTTCTTCACTTCTAAAGAGTAGTCTGAATGTATTTCTTCCAACACAGATTTTTTTTTTCTGGCTGTGCATTATATGTTACATTCAATATTCTTTGCCAATACAATAATTCAAATATGTTGATTTTTCATTGGTCTTCCTAATTCATTGTACAGCTTTCCCATGCTTATGAAGCCTTTGAAAATATCATGCCTTGGGTCAGGTATACCTTAGTCTTCTTTTTAACACTTTTAAGAGGCCTTTGGCAAAAACTGGATGTCCAGTTGCAGAAAAATTAAACAAGATCCATATATCACACCATACACAATGACTAACTCCAGATGAAACAAAGACTTGAATGTGAAACCTAAAACTATTAAGGTCATCAAAGGAAAAATAAGGGCAAACTATGGGCTCTAATTTATGGCATAAATAGACTATCAAGCATAACCCAAGATGCACAAACAGAAGAATATAAACTAGATGATTGGGACCTTCTAAAAATTAAATCCTTAAGTGCATCGAAAAATTTCTCCAAAAGAGGACCTATAGAATGGGAAAGAAAAAAAAAAAAGTTAATGACATATCCGATAAAGGACTTACATCTAAAATGTATTGAAGACTCCAATACTTCAGCACCAAAAAGAGAAACAATCTAATTAAAAACTGTGCAGAAGATATGAACAGATGCTTCACCAAAGAAGATATTCAGGCAGCCAAGAAACAAATCAAGAAATGTTCATGGTCACTAACTATTAGAGATGCAAATCAAAACAACCATGAGATATCATCTCACCCCTGTATTAATAGCTAAGTTCAACAAAACAGAAAATAACAAATGCTGGCAAGGTTGTGGAGAGATTGAGATTCTCATACACTGCTGGTGGGACTGTAAAATTATACAATCACTGTGGAAATCAGTACGGTGATTCCTTAAAAAGTTGGAAATAGAAATACCATTTGATCTAGCAATGCCATTACTAAGTACATATCTTAAAGAAATGAAAGGCAGGACACAAACAGATATATGTTCACCCATATTTGTCACAGTACTATTCACAATAGAAAAGAGATGGAAACAACCTAAGTCCCCATCAACTGAGGAATGAATAAACAAACTGTGGTACACACACACACAGTGGAATACTATGAAACCCAAAAGAATATTGTAGAATATGCAAAATACCACATAATGTGTATTAATTTGGAGGATATTGTGCTTAGTGAAATAAGTCAATCACAGAAAGACAAATAATTTATTAGTCCACTATTGTAAATGGTCAAAGAAAGGTTTATACATAGAAGGAAAATTTATTTGTTGGTTACCAGGGATGGGACGGGAGGGGAGGCGGAATTCCTAGATAGGTTGAAAATAAAAACGAACAAACAAACAAAAATATATATGTGGGAGTATCTATATCTATCTATCTATCTATCTCTATCTATATATATATATATATATGGGAGCTCTGGTGGCATGGTGGCATAGTGCCTAAGAAACATGACAGCTAACCAGAAACCAGAAGGCTGGTGGTTCAAACCTACCAGCCACTCCTTGGAAGGAAGGTTGGACAATCTACTTCAGTAGAGTAGAGATGCTGCCTCGGAAATCCAAGGAGGGGTCGCTGTGAGTCGGGTCCGATTCGACAGCAGTATATTTGGTTTTGGATATATATATATATATATCCCAAAGATTATTTGTGTTCCCAGAGGTAGGAGGGTGGGGGAAATGTGGAGCTTGTGTGCCTTTGTTTGTGGAGCACTGAGTTTATGTTAATGGTGGTGATATATTTTAGAAAAGGATAACAACAATGGTGGCACAACATGAAAAATGTCATCAATGTTCCTGAGCTGTAAAAGGGGAAATTACATTGGTGAATGTTTTGTTGTGTTATATTCTCAACAAAATAAAAAAAAAATAAAATAAAGAGGGCTCTTTTGCAGCAGATTTGCCCAATAAAAAAATACATTGTTTGATTTCTTGACTACTGGGTGTATAGGCATTAATTGTGGTCCAAGAAAAGTGAATCCCTGACAATTTCAGTATTTTCTACATTTATCATAATGTTGCTTTTTGGTCTTATTGTGAGGATTTTTGCTTACTGTTGAGGTGTAATCTATACTGAAGTCTTTGTCCTTTATTAGTAAGTGCTTCATGTTGCCTTCACTGTGAGCAAATAAAGTTGTGTCATCTGCATATCACAGGTTGTTAATCAGTTGTCCTCCAATCCCCATGCTGATTTTTTTTTTTTTTTCCATAGTCTTACTTCTCAAATTATTTGCTCAGCATACAGGCTGAATAAGTATGGGGAATAGATATAACCTTGACACACATCTTTTCTCATTTCTAAATGAACATTATGCCCTTGTCCTATTTGAATGATTGCTTCTTGATCATATGCAGATTCCACATGAGGATTCTCAGGAAAGTTATCTGTAATTTGTCATGGTTCACACAGGCTAATTTATTTGCATATTGTTGTTAAATGCCATTGAGCTGTCTCCAACTCATAGTGACCCTATGTACAACAGAATGAAACACTGCCTGCTCCTTTGCCAGCCCCACAACACTTGCTATACCTGAGCCCATTGTTGCAGCCACTATATCAATCCATTTTGTTGAGGGCCTTTCCCTTTTTGGTTGACTCTCCACTTTAACAAGCATGATATCTTTCTCCAGGAAATGGTCCCTTCTGACAACATGACCAAAGTAGGTGAGGCAAAGTTCGGCCATTCTCACTTTCAAGGAGCGTTCCAGCTGTACTTCTTCCAAGACAGATTTGTTAGTCCATGGTACTTTCAGTATTCTTTGTCAACAATACAATTCAAAAGCATTAACTCTTTTTTGGTCTTCCTTATACATTTTCCAGCTAAGCACATCTTATTCTTCAAAGAGATGTCTTTGCTCTTCATCACTTGGAATAAGTCTTTTGCAGCAGAGTTACCCGATGAAATATGTATTTTGATGTCTTGATATGTCCATTGGTGTTGATTGTAGAACCAAGTAATATGAAGACTTTGACAACTTCAATATTTTCTCCGTTTATCATGATGCTGCTTATTGGTCCAGTTGTGAGGATTTTTATTTCTATTGAGGTGTAATCCATACTGCAGAGTGTATTCTTCAATCTTCATCAGTAAGTGCTTCAATTCATCTTCACTTTCAGCAAAGTTGTGTTGTCTGTCTGTTGCAGGTCTTCCTTTAATCTTGATGGCACATTCTTCATATAGGCCAGCTTCTCAGATTGTTTGCTCAGCATACAGATTGAATAAGTATGGTGAAAGGATACAGCCCTGACACACTCCCTTGTTGATTTTAAACCATGAAGTATCACCTTGTTCTGCTTAAATGACAGCCTTGTCATTTATGTATTGCTTCCTCAGGAGTACATTTAAGTATTCTGGAATCCCCATTCTTCTCAATGTAATCCATAATTTGTTATGATCCACACAATTGCATGCTTGTGCATAGTCAATAGAAAACAAGTAAACATTTTTCTGGTATTATTTGCTTTCAGCCAAGATCCATATGACATCAGTAATGATATACCTATTTCCATGTCGTCTTCTGAATCCAATTTGCATTTCTGGAAGTTCTCTGTCAATATGCTGCTACAACTGTTTTTGAATTATCTTCAATAAGATTTTACTTGCAAGTGATATTAATGATATTGTTTGATAATTTACACTTTCTGCAGGATCACCTTTCTTTGGAATGGGTACAAATATGGATCTCTTCCAGTCAGTTGGCCAGGTAGCTGTCTTCTAAATCTCTTGGCATAGCCAAGTCAGTGCCTCCTGGGGGGCATCCATTTGTTGAAACATCACAATGGGTAGTCTATTAATTCTGGAACCTTATTTTCTGCCAATTCCTTCAGTGCATCTTTGACTTCTTCCTTCAGTATTGTTGGTTCTTGAATCATATGCTACCTCCTGAAATAGAGGAACATCGACCAATTCTTGATACAGTGGCTCTGTGTATTCCATTCATCTTTGATGTTTCTGGCATCATTCAACATATTGCCCATAGAATCTCTCAGTATTGCAACTTGTGGATTTTGTTCAGTTCTTTCAACTTGAGAAATGCTGAGCGTATTCTTCCACTTTGGTTTGCTGACTCGAAGTCTTTGCATGTTGTTGTTGTTGTTATGTGCCGTTGAGTCAGCCCCGACTCATAGCGACCCCTCCTTGGGTTTCCGAGGCAGTATAATAATTGACTTTGTCTTCTCTAACTGCTCTTTGAAATCTGTTCAGCTCTTTTATCTTACCATTTCTTCCATTTGCTTTAGCTACTCTCCATTCAAGGGCAAGTTTCAGAGTCTCTTCTGACATCCATTTTGGTCTTTCTTCCTTTCCTGTCTTCTTAATGATCTTTTGCTTTCTTCATGGATGATATTCTTGATGTCATCCTACAGTTCCTCTGGTTTTCCATTATCCGTGTTCAATGCATCAAATCTATTCTTTAGAAGGTCTCTAAATTCAGGAAGGATATAATCAAGGTCATATTTTGGACTAGTGGACTTGTTTTATTTGTCTTCAACTTAGCTTGAGTTTGCATATGAGCAGTTGATGGTCTGTTTCACAATTAGCTCTTGGCCTTGTTTTAGCTGAAGATATTGTGGTTTCCCATAGCCTCTTGCCACGGATGTAGTCAATCTCATTCCTGTGTACTTCATCTGGTGAAGTCCATGTATATAACCACCTTTTGTGTTGTTGAAAAACGTATTTTCAATGAATAAGTCATTGTTCCTGCAAAATTCTATCATGCAACATCCAGCATTATTTCTATTGCCAAGGCCCTATTTTCCAACTACTGGTGACTCTTCTTTATTTCCAACTTTTGCATTCCAATCACCTGTGATAATCAACACATCTTGATTGCATGTTTGGTCAGTTTCAGACTGCAGAAAGTGGCAAAAATCTTCATAGTTGTAAAAATTTATTTGCACAGTCAATAGAATCCAAGTAAATATATTTTTGGGCTGTTTTCTGCTTTCAGCTAAGATCCATCTGCCATCAGAAGTAATACTTCTCTTTCCATATCCTCTTCTGAATCCAGCTTGAGTTTCTGGCAGTATCCTTTTGAGATTGTCACAAAGGTTTATCCTTTTATAGTATGTTTTTAAAAAACAAACTATTAATATTTTTATTCTGTTTGTATTTGAATAAAATACTTTTTCAAGCATAATGTACTTCTCTAAGAATTGATCTATCCTGATAACATGTCTAATGAATGTAAGAGGAAGTCTCACCATCTAAGGAGCATTCTTACTGTACAATATAAATAAATAAATAGAAAACAATAATGAACAAATCTGTCTTTATTCTAGATTTTGAAGAAAGTCCATATAATACTTAAATTACTGATGACATATTCATTATTTCAATGTTTGAACATATATTTTTAGCTGTTGTAATGACCTTTCTAATGACTTAGAAATATCACACAATGTATAGGGAGATATTCAGGAAGTTTGTGACCTAATCTTTGTTCATTTTCTACATAAGAATAAATTAATTAATTAACATTTTTGATACCACATTTAATTATTATTATCAAGAAAAAATAATCACAAGAAAATGATGTGGAAGGGGAAAAATAAAGTGCCTCTAAGCTTACAGCTGATATTAACTGAGGGTAGTCATAGACCAAAAAAAAAAAAAAGAAAGAACTCACTGCTCTGAAGTTGTATCTGACCCACAGCGACACCTCATTGGGTTTCTGAGGCATTATCACTACAGAAGTAGAAAACCCAAACTTCCTTCCGAGGAATAGCTGGTGGGTTTGAACTGCCAGGTTTCTCTAGCAGTCAAATGCCTTAGGCATTACACCATCAGTCACAGACAAGACAAGATAAACTTTTTATTGATGATCAATTACATTTTTAATGTTAAATATCTTATCAAAAGCCTATATTAACTATTCCATTTTTTTTTTTTTTTTTTTCACTGTCTCTGGAACATTTTGTCACATGTTCCAACCCCAGTCAACATTGCTGCAAGCAGCTTTACATGGAGTCTGTCCAACCTCTCATAGGCACAGAGAGATGCAAACCATTCCTCATTCACTGTATGGCTTTTGCCTTCTGACTCAAGGGGTACCAGTTGATGTTGAAGTTTAAACTCCATGGGAACAATAAGCATCAATGTATCCAAAACCAAACAGTGCAGAGAAGACAGGAGGAAAATATTTGGCCAAAGTGAGAAAAGATTTGGCAAAGAAAATTTTCTCCCTTCATCTTATGTGTGGGATATTCAGGAAAGAGAATAAGAATTCTTTTTTTTTGTATGTGCAAAAGGGTTCATATTTGTTGTCTGTACCTCCCATGTACATCTCTATGTCTTTCTTATCCTCAATGCTGCCATAATGGTCACTCACATTTGGTACATTGCCCTTCTCTTCACCCAAATCAATACTTATCTCTATCTATCTAACAGACTTTCCTCCCCTCCCCTCCCACCCCTGGTAACTAACAAAGAAAATTTCTTTCTACAGATAAACCTTTCCTTAACTTTTACAATAATGGACTAATAGAATATTTGTCCTTTTGTGATTGACTTATTTCA
>NW_006922322.1:889835-916025 GCF_000298275.1 Orycteropus afer afer | reverse complement strand
AGGGTCTGTGCAGTCTTTCTGCCTAGTCCGCCATCTTGCCAGCACTCTTTGAGAATAAGACATTCTTTAAAGATGAAATAATCAGGTTTATTTCAAATCAGGATGTAGGAATTTGGAAATATATATACCACTATATTAACATCCTTGCTTCTCTCCCCTTCTCCTCAGCCGCTAGTATTTCCTAACAAAGTACAAGTACATATAACTTTTTTTTTCCTCTTAAGCTCTGCTTCCAGTGAATATAAGTCAAGGCAATTTATATTAGGTGTGACCCTATAAAGTAGACTCTCAGGATAAAATCATGGAACTGAATGAATTAAGCACAATTGCGACAGTAATGGGGATCTAATTGTCAATGGCAAATTTATTGATCACATCCCTTAATATTTAATAGCAACACAACTAATAATAATGCTAATAACTAGGATACTGTACAGATGAAATCTAAGGCATTGAAATAAGTGGTAGTGTTGTTTTAGGATAATATGGTCTATGAGAATGAGTTATCTCAGTAATACACTCTCAAAACTTATTTAATGCCAATTCCAAAACCAAACTCACAACCATCAAGTAGATTCCAACTCATAACGACCCTCACTGGGTTTCCAATGCAGTAAATCTTTATGGAAGTAGATTGCCTGTTTTCCTTCTGTGGAGCAGTAGGTGGATTTGAACCACCAACCTTCTTGTTAGCAGTAAACCTCCTTAGATACTGTGCCACCAGATCTCCTTATTTACTAGGAGAGTAATATTAAATAAGTAAGGGCCTGTATCCTTATTTTGAAGAGTATTATATAATTTTGTATTTACACCTATATTTTAATTTTTTGCCTACTTCTACACATTTCTAATTTCAATTATATATAAAGGCTAGGGGGGCTGGGACAGAGGGAGGAGTCAGTTGCAAGGATCCAGGTGAGAAGAGGGAAACCAGGCCATGCCCCACAAGCAGCAAGGTGGGAAAGCCAGCAAAAGGAGAGGAAATGGCCAGGGGGACAGAGACAGAGTGTGGAGTCAGCCACAGGGGTCCAGGTAAAGGAAGACTGGAGAGGTTTTCAACAGCTAAGGAAGACAACCTTGTCTGTTGGTTTGTTCTACTGTGGTGACGTGTTGCTATGAGTCTTGAGGCTGAGCCACTGGTGTTTCAAACCCAGCCGGGTGCATATGGTGCACAGGTATCAGCCCGGCTTGCAGACTGAGACAGACTAGGAGGAAGGAAGAAGCCAATCACTTCTCAAATAACTGGCCAGAAAAAACTTTATGAATAGCAGAGAAACACTGTCTGATACATTATTGCACAACTTTATGAATAGTCCAGAATCATTGTCCAATACAGAGGAGCAGGATGAGTCACTTAGTTTAGAAGGCTCTGAAAATAGGACAGGGAAAGAGTTACATCATCAGAGTAAAACCAGCCTTACTCATATGGATAAGGAGAGCTTTTGAGACCTCCATTTGCTGATGTGGCACCACTCAAATTGAGGAGAAACAGCTCCAAACATCCATTCATAATTGAAACATGGAATGTACCAAGTATGAATCTAGGAAAATTGGAAGTTATCAAAAATGAAATGGAACACATAAAGATTGATATCTTAGGCATTAATGAGCTGAAATGGACAAGTTTTGGCCATTTTCAGACAACTATATAATCTACTATGCTGGGAATGACAGTTTGAACAGGAATGACATAGCGTTCATCATCACAAAGAATGTTTAAGATCTGTCCTCAAGTACAATACTGTCAGTGATATGATAATATCCATACACCTACAAGGAAGACTCGTTAATACGATATTATTCAAATTTATGCACCAACCACTGAAGCCAAAGATGAGAAAATCGAAGATTTTTATCAACTTGCAGTCTGCAATTGACCAAACACTCAATCAGGATGTGTTAATTATTAGTGGTGACTGGAATGCACAAGTTGGAAACAAAGAAGAATCACTGGCAGTTGAAAAAGTTGGCCTTGGTGACAGAAATAATGCTGGAATTTGCATGGTAGAATTTTACAAGATCAATGACTTATTCATTGCAAATACCTTTTTCAACAACACAATCGGTGGCCGTACACGTGGACTTCACCAGACGGAACACACAGGAATCAGATTGACTACAACTGTGGCAAGTGGTGCTAGAAAAGCTCAATATCTTCAGCCAAAACCAGGCCACGAGCTGATTGTGGAACAGACCATATGCTGATTGTGGAACTTGCTCATATGCAAGTTCAACTTGAAGTTAAAGACAATTAGAACAAGTGCACAAGAGCCAAAATATGATTTAGAATATATACCTCCTGAATTTAGAGACCATCCAAAGAATATATTTGATGCATTGAACATCAATGACGGAAAATCAGAAGAATTGTGGAATGCCATCAAGAACATCATCCATGAAGAAAGCAAGAGGCCACTAAAAAGATGAGACAAGATGAGAAAACCAAAATGGATGATAGAAGAGACTCTTAAGAAGAGAGCAGCTAAAGCAAATGGAAGAAATGGCAAGATAAAAGAGCTGAGCAGATTTTAAAGAGCAGCTCGAGAAGACAAAGCCAATTACTATAATGAAATGTGCAAAGACGTGGAGTTAGAAAACGAAAAGGGAAGAACACCCTCAGGATTTCTCGGGCTGAAAGAATTGAAAAAAAAAAAATGTAAGCCTCGAGTTGCAATATTGAAAGATTCTATGGGCAAAATATCAAATGATGCAGAAAATATCAAAAGAAGATGGAAGTTATACACAGTGTCACTGTACCAAAAAGAACTGGTCAATCTTCATCCCTTTCAGTCAGTGGAATATGATCTAGAACCAATGTTACTGCAGGAGGAAGTCAAAACTGCCATGAAGGAATTGATGAAGAACAAGGCTCCAGGAATTGACGGAATACCCATTGAGAAATTTCAACAAATGGATGCCCCACTGGAGGCATTCACTGGGTTATACCAAGACATTTGGAAGACAGCTACCTGGCCAACTGACTGGAAGAGATCCATATTTGTACCCATTCCAAAGAAAGCTGATCCCACAGAATGTGGAAATTATTGAACAATATCATTAATATTGCATGCAATTAAGATCTTACTGAAGATAATTCAAAAATGGTTGCAGCAGTATATTGACAGAGAACTTCCAGAGGTGCAAGCTGGATTCAGAAGAGAACATGGAACAAGGGATATCATAGCTGTAGTCAGATAGATCTGGGCTCAAGGCAAAGAATACCAGAAAGGTGTTACTTGTGTGTTATTGACTATGCAAAAGCATTTGATTGTGTAGATCATGACAAATTATGGATAACATTGAGAAGAATCGGAATTCCCAAACACTTGATTATACTTATGAGGAACTTGTACCTTGACCAGGAGGCTGTCGTTCGAACAGAACAAGGGGACATTACATGGTTTAAAATCAAGAACAGAGTGCATAAGGGTTGTATCCTTTCCTCATACTTATTCAATCTATATGCTGATCAAATAATCCGAAAAGCTGGACTATATGAAGAAAAACATGACATCAGGATTGGAGGAAAAATCATCAACAACCTGAGATACGTTGATGATACAACTCTGCTTGCTGAAAGTGAGAATGGCTTTGAGGCACTTACTGATGAAGATTGAAGAATACAGTCTGCAGTATGGATTACATCTCAATATAAAGAAAACAAAAATCCTCACAACTGAACCAATAAGCAGCATCATCATAAATGGAGAAAAATTGAGGTTGTCGAAGAATTCACATTGCTTGGTTCTACAATCGATGCCAATAGAATCAGCAGTCAGTACATTAGATGACATGTAGCACTGGGCAGGTCGGCCTCCAAGGAACTTTTTCAAGTGCTAAGGAGTTAGGATGTCTGCTTGAGGACTAGGGTGCTCCTGACACAAGCCATAATATTTTCAATCATCTCATATGCATGTGAGAGGTGGACAATGAATAAGGAACACCAAAGAAAAGTTGATGATTTTGAGTTGTGGTGCTGGCGAAGAATGCTGAAAATACCATGCACTGCTAAAAGAACTAACCAGATCTATCATGGAGGAAGTACTTCTGAAATGTTCCTTGGATGTGAGAATGGCCAGATTTCATCTCACCTACTTTGGTCATGTTGTCTGAAGGGACCATTCCCTGGAGAAGCATGTCATGCTCAGTAAGGTAGAGGGTCAACGAAAGAGGGGAAGGCCTTCAGCCAGATGGTTTGGCATGCGACAATGGGCTCAAGTAAAGCAAAGATCATGGAGCTGGCAGGGGATTGTGTGATGTTTCGTTCTACTGTGCATGGGGTTGCTATCAGTCGTAAATGACTTGACAGCACCTAACAACAATAACAACATGTAATATTTTCAATTTTCATCACCGAGCAACGACTTTTTTTTAACAATTGACAATTATATTAAAGAAGAAAAATAAACTCAAAGTGAAATATCTATAATTATTTTATAATTTTGTTAAAAAGAGGTGTTATTTCTTGCAAGCATTGATGCCTTGTAGAGGCATAAATGGTATACTTTATTAATATTTTGAATGAAAAACAAATAATCAATCAAAAGAAGAATAAATGTGAAATTAGACAAATCTCTTTTCACTATATAGTATTACTCAATCAGACTATCAAGAGGCATTATACTTGTGCAATATATGCCATGTACATTTTCAATTATTATAGCATCATCACATATCTGCCAGGATGCTAATACTTGGTTACAGTAGTAGCTCAACCACACAGTGCTATTTAACTCTTCCTTAAATTCCCATTTACTGTTATGTGATACCATTTCACTATTTAATTTTATTGGGGGAAGAGAGATGAAGAGGTGAAGGGGTTAATTGCAGTTCTCAGACTTTCTCAGGGGCTACAATTTTTTCCCTGTTCTTCTATTCTGGCAGTTTTAGAAACAAATATCTAGACACCTGTGTTGGCAGAAGGGTGACTTATTTATCTAAAAATCTTGGAAAATATGATTTGATTTGTGGTTCCTCAAGGTTTTTATGAAAGGAAAATTAAAAACTGGCTTAAGATACTTAAATATGCTCACATGTTGTTGTTGTTGTTGTTGTTGTTTGCCATTGAGTCGGCCCCAACTCATAGCGACCCCTTCTTGGGTTTCCGAGGCAGTATCACTACGGAAGTAGGAATGCCCAACCTTCCTTCCAAGGAGTGGCTGGTGGGTTTGAACTGCCAGCCTTCTGGTTAGCAGTCAAGTGCCTTAGCCACTATGCTACCAGAGCTCCTATGCTCACATGAGGTAAAGTTAAAGTGTTCTTATTGCTAAATGTGATTCAGAGAATAAGGTTAATACATGATTAATGATCAAGCCCCCTAGAACCAGGAAATAGAGGGACCAGAAGTAGCCTCAGGGAACTCAGAAGGGGTAGGATATCCATGTTAAAAGGGGCTGTATGCTGAGCAAATAATACGAGAAGCTGGACTAGATGAAGAAGAACAGGGCATCAGGATTGGAGAAAGAATCATTAACAACCTGTGATACATTGATAACACGACTTTACTTGCTGAAAGTGAGGATGACTTGAAGTAATTACTGATGAAGATTGAAGAATACAGTCTGCAGTATGGATTACATCTCAATATAAAGAAAACAAAAATCCTCACAACTTGACCTAAAAGCAGCATCATGATAAATGGAGAAAAGATTGAGGTTGTCAAAGACTTCACATTGCTTGGGGCTATAATCAAGGCCAATGGTAGCAGTAGTCAGGACATTAGGCAACCTATAGCACTGGGCAAGTCGACTGCCAAGGACCTCTTTCAGCTGCTGAAGAGCAAAGATGTTTCTTGAGGACTAAGGTGCACCTGACACAAGCCATGATGTTTTCAATCACCTCATATACATGTGAGAGCTGAACAATGAATAAAGAAGACTGAAGAAGAGTTGATGCTTTTGAGCTGTGGTGTTGGCAAAAAATCTTTAAATTACCATGGGCTGCTAAAAAACTAACAGATCTGTCCTGGAAGAAGTGCAGCCAGAATGCTCCTTGGAGACGAGAATGGCCAGACTTTGTCTCACATACTTTGGTCATGTTGTCAGAAGGGACCATTCCCTGGAGAAGGATGTCATGCTTGGTAAGATAAAGGGTTGAGGAAAGAGGAGAAGGCCCTCAAAGAGGTGGACTGACATGGTGGCAGTGGCACTGGGCTCCTGTGTAGCAAAAATCATGGAGCTGGCTCAGAATCGGGTGGTGTTTCGTTCTGCTGAGCATAGGGTCACTATGAGTTGGAGATGACTCGATAGCACCTAACAACAATAACAACATAGTTAATGACTGAAAACTTTTAAATCACACTGAGGGTGTTTTAAGTCTTTCATGTGGAAGCTTTTACATATGAGATAAGAAATTTAGTTATTTTAGTTGACAAAATAATACTTTTTTTTTTTTTTTTTTTTGAGATCCATTAAAGATAATAGAGAAAGTAGAAACAGAAGACAAGGCAGTGGTGGTTACCAGTAATCTTACGGAACTAAGACCAACACTATCATACAATGCACTCTAGGACTTATGTTTCAAATGGTTTTTGATACCTTGTTCTGCTTTAACCCTTCTTATATCAGTAATACCTAAAGGACTTATAGAAAATGTGTTTTGTCCTTTTTTGAAAAGTAAAAATGAACCTCATTTAATTAAAATTCTTATTATTTCTTTTGTGAAGAATTCATTGGATAACTGGAACAGAATTAACAACTCATTAAAGTTTCTGTAGGGTAACTATGAGTCAGAATCAACTCTTCGGCATTTTTTTTTTTCCCTCATTTTCATTTGTATTGTAAAATGAGTACCATCTTGGGGGATCTTAATACTATCCTTTTGAGAAAGTGTTGGGGATGCGCTCATTCCCTCCCTCAACTAATATTTAAATTTCATGTTCCTCAAAAATAAGTTAAAATAGCCCTCTAAGGAAATGATTTAGAGAACATTGATTAAATACTTCATGGTTGACTAAAAATTTGAATTTGAAATAGAATCAGGTATTTTATTCATAGTGCCTTCTTACAGGAATAATATAGCTTATAAGTTTAATAGCAAACTGTCTAGGTACCTGATAGGCCAGGCAAACTTTAATTTTAGTACTTTATATCAATTGTCTTCATAAATAAAATTATACTGCTCTGGAAATAATTATAATAAACAAGAAATCTGATGACTGAAAATGAAATATTGGAAAGCATCACAGGTTAAAAAAAAAGGTTTTCAAGAAAGAAAAGCATAATTTTGAAAACAGAATTTTGCAAATGTGCAAAAGATATATCAGATATTTACCATATTCTGTTAACAATAATGAGAATATTACACCTAAAGAAGTAATGAGAAAATTTTTCTTGCAATATGCAGAAAATGCACAAATGTATGCTTTTTTAGATTCTATATTTTGTGGTAATGATGTACATTGTAGCACCATTAATTTAAGAAAGATCTTTCAAATATCTTCCTTAAAAAAAGTCATCAAAAGAATTGTTATTTAAATTGCATTTCCAAGCATCTTTCTATCTGTCACATATCTGCCTTTTTATTGATGTGAACAAAGCAACTTTTAATTTGATTTTCTTCAGAAACAATGTAGAATGAAATTATTGTAATAAAAATCTAGTGTAGACCTGATATTCATATCCTTATTTCATTTATGTGTTGTTTGTGAAATAAGAGATGTGACAATCTGAAATTGATTCTGCCAAATGCATAGAGAATGCTCATCAAGTCTTTATATCAAATGCTGTACTATAATTCCATAAGCCATATTTGTAGTTACTGTTATTCAGTGTTTTTCAATTTTAGCTTTGGCATGTGTAACTCTGAAGCATTAGGCAATTAATCTAAATCTGTTATTTCAGCCTCAATGTCTTACATTCTTAAAACTTGAGCAATCTCTCATAGTCTCACTTTTTTTTTTACTGTACAATCTCATTTATCTTGAAAATTAATAGCTCTATTGACTATTTCATTTTACTGAAAAAAACCCACTGTAATAGAGTTGGTTCTGACTCACAGCAATCCCTATAGGGTTTCCAAGGCTACAATCTTTATGGAAGTAGAATGCCTCATCATTCTCCATCATCATTCTCTCACAGAGTGGCTAGTGGGCTCAAACCTCTGATGTTTGGGTTAGCAACCACAGTGCCACAAAATGGACATTGTGCATATTTTTAAATATGAATTCAACACTTTATGATATTATTTTTATAATGTTATTGTTGTTGTTGTTTGTGCTGTTGAGTTGGCCCTGACTCATAGCAACCCTCCTTGGGTTGCCGAGGCACTATCACAACGGAAGTAGATTGTCCCATCTTCTTTCTGAAGAGTGGCCAGTGGGTTTGAACCGCCAGCCTTCTGGTTAGCAGTAAAGTGCCTTTGGCACCACGCTACAAGCATAGATCAGAAAATACATTTTGTATTGAATCACAATAAATAGGAAGAAACTGTTTATTCAAAAAAGAGAAAAGTATTTGCTCCTCTTTCTAAAATTTAAAATGAAGTCAACTGAAGAATGGATAAACAAACTGTGTACATACACACTATGGGATATGCAACAGTAGAGAATAATGTAGAATCTGCAAAACACCATGTAACATGGATGAACTTGAGGATATTATTCTGAGTGAGGTAAGACAATTACAGAAGGACAGACATTACATTAGTCCATTATTGTAAAAAGTCAAAGAAATGTTTATATACACGAGGAAATTTTCTTTGTTTGTTACCAGGAATGGGAAAGGAGGGGAGGCTAAATATCTAGATAGGTGGTACTAGTAGGTAGTGGAATATTTTGGAAAAGGATAGCAATAATGTTGGCACAACATGAAAAATGTAATCAATGTCCCTGAGCTGTCAATGTGGAAGTCATTATTTTGGTAAATGTCTTGTGTATGTTTCATCACAATAAAATAAAAAATAATAGATCAGGAGTAGGAGAAAAAATAAGACTATTTCAAGAACCTGAATAAGAAGTTAGGTGGAAAAGTTTAAGAACGACTAACCGGATAACTTTCTGTTTCCTGTTAGGGACCTGCAGTTGAATGAAATAAACTCTATTATTTAGAAATATATGCTGGTGATTTGAAAGGAAGTGAACATAACAAGACAGCAATGCTTCTCTTATTTACACTGTGTAATTAGAGGGCTTTAAAATGACTGTCAACAATTATATACTAATAAAATATTTATAAAGTATGATTAAGTTTATTTTGAGTTATGTATGTGAAGTAATTTGTAACACAGTTTGTAACAATTTTGTCAATATTGAAAAAGTGCTCAATATTAAGTTCTACTTTTTCACATTTTATTAGATGTTTAAATTAAAAAATATATTTATTTTAATCTTATTTTTAATTTGATATACTTTAAATTGATTCTGCCTTAATTACTTAGAAACATATTTCTATATATTTTAAATCAAGTCCTTGATATCCTTTTGGTTGTCTAAAAAATGTTTGTGTCTCTTAATTGTAAGAAAAATCCCACAGATTTTAGGAAAGAAAAATTTAATATAGTATTTTGAAATACTTGATTATATTTAGGAGACCCATATAAGAAAGCAATGAGTCTTTCATTATATTTACAATATATCTTAAAAATGTATAATAAATATACACTTTTGGTCTTTCAGCTCAAAACTTATTTAAAATAACTTTTTTTAATAGCCATTATTTCAAGTGTACTCTTCAAGTAAAGCTAACCATAGTTATTTAAAATTGCTCTAATTTAATAAAAGTTCCATTTTCTACAGAGAACATATTTTTATCTATGAATATTGAAAACTAAAGGTTATTTCCATTCTTCAAATCTCATTTCTATTCAACATTCTCAAACATTTTGTGAATTTACTATCTTTGAAAATGTTAGCTATTATTATTAAGAAATAATATGGGTTCTTTCTGGAGCATTGGAAAATTTAACACAATCAACAATCCTTAAATACATACTCATTTTCAAATTGTTAATATGTTTCATTTTTCAAAAGAGTATTCTTATTTTTCCACAAAATTGGTGGTATCATTTTGAAAAATAACAACATAATATAAATATGTCCCTGGTTACACAAGGATATTTAGTCACCTTTAATGATCTGCAAAGATCTGCAAATGAACTCTGGTGGCATAATATGTAAGCTCAGCAGTTCAAACCCACCAGCTGTTCTGTGGAAGTAAAATGGGGCCATCTACTTCCATTAATACTTAAAGCCTCAGAAACCCAATGGGGCTTGCTGTGATTCAAAAAACACTCCATGGTAGTGAGTTTGTCTTTTTTTTTTTTTTTTTTTTATCTGAAATGTTCTGCAATACTTTCGGGGGGGATAGGAGGGAGAGATAGGAAGCAAACAGATCATGAAAGAGGAAGCTAGGAAAAGTATAATTTTCAAACCAAGATGGATTATAAATCTTTGATTCCAAATCCAGTATACACATTCAGTATATAGGTAGGCTGGATATAGAATTTAGATCTTGAGGAAATTCTGTTCATTAGACTACCAAAAATGTATTTTCATTTGAGGACAGGGAGCTGCAAAGTGAAATGTAAAGCATGGATTTTGGTGGTAGGGGAGTGCAAAATAATAATGAAGAAGAGGAAAGTCAAATAAAAATACTTTAATCTAACTTCACACCAGAATGTGTGAGTGAGATCTGGTTTCCATTAAGGAAGGGCATTGTGTGTGTGTGTGTTTTATATATAAATTTTCAGATCTACCTGGATTTAAATTATTTGGAAGGAAAGACCTAGTGATCTACTTTTGAAAAATCAGTGATTAATCAGTGATTCTGTGTGTGTGTGTGTGTGTGTGTGTGTATTGTAAGATATAGGCTAGTAAGAATTTGAAGAGACAAGCTTAAGTTAACATAGTTTCTGATTGTGAAAAGGTTTCTGATTCCTATTGGGCACCCCCATTTTAAAAGCTTCTAGCATTTGACTGCTAACAAGAAGGCTGGCAATTCAAACCCACCAGCCTCTCCTTGGAAGGATGGTTGGGCAATCTGCTTCCGTAGAGATAATTGCCTCGGAAACCCAAGGAGGGGTCGCTATGAGTCAGATCGGACTCCACGGCAGTGTTTATTGCATTTGCGTAGTAATTTTTAAATGTTACTCAGAAAAAACTTACCTCTATTTCAAAGAATATTGAATATTTTGGAGTATTGCCATTTCATATCAGTACTTACTCCCACCCAGGGAAAATCAAACAGCTAGTTTGATCTGACTATATGCAACAAATAGGAAACTGCTGGGAAACGTGGAATAGAGATGAAGATGACCTGTAATTTCATATATATTCCTATTCCTTTCAGTAAATTGAGACTTCCAATAAAGAAACACCCCCCTTTTTTCTTGTCCTATATGCTGTTGTTGTTTTTGTCAGGTGCCATCAAGTCAGCTCTGACTCATAGCAATCTTGTGCACAGCTGAACAAAACACTGCCAGGTCCACATCCAGCTTCACAATCCTTGCTATACCTGACCCTATCCTTGCAGCCATTGTGTCATTCCATCTCATTAAGGGCCTTCCCCTGTTTCACTGACCCTCCATTTTACCAAGCATGATATCTTTCTCTAGGGAATAGTCCTTTCTGACAACATGACCTAAGTAGGTGAGACAAAGTCAGACCATTCTAGCTTCCAAGGAGCATTCTTGCTGCATGTCTTCCAGGGCAGATTTGTTCATTCTTTTGGCACTCTGTGGTACTTTCAGTATTCTTTGCCAACACCAAAACTCAAAAGCATCAATTCTTTGGT
Organism: Orycteropus afer afer; assembly: GCF_000298275.1. NCBI lineage: Eukaryota > Metazoa > Chordata > Mammalia > Tubulidentata > Orycteropodidae > Orycteropus > Orycteropus afer. The sequence continues at coordinate 904,296 of NW_006922322.1, read as the reverse complement.
TTTTCTTATTCATTCTCCAGTTTTCACATGAGTGTGAGGTGACTGAAAACACCATGGCTAAGGTTACGCACAACTTAGTCTTCAAAGAGACATATTTGCTCTTAAGCACTTTAAAGAGGTATTTTGCATGAGATTTGCCCAGTGCAAAACATCATCTGATTTGACTGCTGCTTCCATTGCTGTTGATTGTGGAAACAAGTAATATGAAATCTTTTACCACTTCAATCTTTTCTCCATTTATCATGATGCTGCTTAATGGCCCAATTGTGAGGATTTTCATTTTCTTTATCTTGAGGTGTAATCCATACTGCAGACTGTAGTTTTTATTCTTCATTAGTAAGTGCTTCAAGTCATCTTCACTTTCGGCAAGCAAGGTTGTGTCATCTACATATCATAGGTTGTTAATGAGTCTTCCTCCAATTCTGATGCCACATTCTTCTTCATATGGTCTAGCTTCTCAGATTATTTGCTCAGCATACAGATTGAATAAGTATGGTAAAAGTATATAATCCTGATACATGACTTTCCTGATTTTAAACCCTTCAGTATCCCCTTGTTCTGTTCAAACAGCCTCCTTGTCTATGTACAAGTTCCTCATGAGCACAATTAAGTGTTCTGGAATTCCCATTCTTCTCAATGTTACCCATTTTTCCTATACAATAACAAAACATGTATTTAAATATAATTGATATATAATACAAAATCTCAGTTTATGTTGGGCTTTATATCCTATGGAGCATAACTGTGTTTTCAGTACCATAAATTTGACCATATTAAGTCAATACAAATTTCTCCATGTTTTTTCTGTAAGGATTATTTTCTTTGAAATCATATGGCATGCCATCTTTTCATATCTTCTATAATTCTTATAATTATTCTCTCCCCTTTTCTTGGTCTTAGATTTCTTCTTTTTTCCTCCACTAACTATTCCACCCTCTGTTTATTTCTCTCAGTTTAATCTTGGTACCACGTTAGTAAGATAGAGTTGTCTTAGCACTCTACCTTAAACAAGTTAAACAAACAAAAACAAAATGCTGTAGCAATAATAATATCATCACTAAGTTTGCAAAGCAGCAATGAGCATATAGAAAGAATAGGTTGTTGCTTGTTTTATATATATAAATTTTCAGATATACCTGGATTTAAATTATTTGGAAGGAAAGACCTTGTGATATACTTTTGAAAAATCAGTGATTAAATTCCCAATGAATCAGAGTCGTACTGACTCACATGAGTTTCTTCTGAGTCAAAATTGAATTGGCAACTGTTTTTAAAGTGTAGAGAGACAGCTAATTTAAAAAATTGTGAAAGGCAGAAATTTTTAATCTTGCAGGAAATATAAGGCAGTCCATTGGGACACTTGTATCTGTGTGTGGTCTTTATAAGAGCCGTGGTGGCACAGTGGTTAAAACACTGAGTTGCTAACCAAAAAGTGGGCAGTTCCAACTCACCATTCACTGTACAAGCAAAGATGTGGCAGTCTACTTTTGTATACATGACAGCCTTAGAAACTGTATGGAAAAATTCTGCTTTGTCCCATCTATTTGTCCTATAAATCAACTAGTCTACAACTGACTTGAATTTGGTTTCATGGTCTCAACTCTCATTTGTAGCCTGTCAGAGATTTTATTTTATGTTTTATAAGATTTTAAACCTCTTGCTTCTTTTTTTTCAAAGTTCATATCCTAACCCTACATCTTTCATGAACCATGTATATGTAAATACCTACTTGGTACATTGTGCTTAATCTATATTTTTGTTCTGATAAGAAAATCCTTATTATTTTAAGATTTAATATTAAGTTTTGAAACTGCAGGCACTTTTCCAAAGCCTCTAGTAGTTTTGAGAGGTAGGCCATCCAAAACAGTTTTTTATTCACTAGAAGTTTAGATATTTAATTCCTTGATACCTATTTTTATCCACCTACTTAGTTCTTAATTACTTTGAAGATTTTTCAGTTGCTTAGATAACATTAAATTTCTTAACTAGAATTAACTTTGGAAATGATTAAATCATCTTTGTCTAATTATCAGACTAACCTTAATATTTCTTTTCCCTGAAGATAGTTTTCAGCTAGAACTTATTTTGTGCAGAGTTAACTCTAACATGATGATTATCTTATATTTTAAGGTCAACATAGAAGATAGCATTAAAGAAAGTTATTTATGAGAATATTTCATTCATTTGAATAAATGTTTTGTTACCTTTTTCTTAATGATAGTGATACAAACTCAGATCAAACTACTTATATTAAAATTGAATTAAAGATACCCACTTTAACTTGTTTTTGATGTAGTAAACTCAGAAATTCAAGTTTTATTTTTAGGTTCTAGTCTCTCTCTAAATATTGCTTATATTCTTCTCTAAAGTGGTTTAATCTCTGGCTCAATTTAGTGGCCAAACAGCTTTCAGGAGACTCAACCCAACATCTCCTAAATTTCAAATTCATTTTTTTATTAAAAAAATATATTATCTACTGCAAAGTATTCCTTTGGTTATCCAATATTCTCATCCTCTTTTGTCCAGTAAAGAGTTGTTTGTTTGTTTGTTTTTAATGGCCCAATGAATTAGTTAATCATATTCTAGGCAGTGAAAATAGAAAGTGCCAAGGACCTGAATTATGAACATACATACCTTGAATGCCAAGTGTATGGAGCAGAAAAAAAAACAGAAATTGAAGGCGAAGACTAGCAAGGTAATGGATGACTAGAATATGCAGGGCTTAAGAAATATTTAAATTATATTGGCTTTTATGCACAGTGAAATATAAAGTTGCTGGATGAATTTAAGTCATGTGATTATAATATTCTAAAAGTATTATTCTAGCTGTACTCTTAAGTGAAGACCATTGGCAATAGAGGGATCAGGTATACTAGATAGAAAGCTTTTGCTTTACTCTAGGCAGGGATAATGGTGGTTTTAATTGCAGAGTTCTCAAATTCTGAATATTGTTTGAAATTAAAAGTGATATAATTTAGTGACATATTCAATATGGGATGAAAAGAAAAGAAAAACAACACAAGGATGATTCTAGGATATTCTGAATGAATTAGAATTACCACTAACTGAGGCAGGAAAATTTTCACACAAGTGGATTTTACAGGAAGATAGTTTGAGTACACCAGTCCTAGTTTCCTAGAGCTGTCTTAACAGAACATCACATGGTTGATGCTTTAAAGAAGAGTTCTGCAGGCTCAAAATCCAAGTTCAGGGTGTTTGCAGAGCTATAGTCTTCCTTCCTCTCTGTTTGCTTGAGGCAGAGATCCTTCCATGTCCCTTTTTTCTGTAACATTGGAGTTCCTTGACTTGTAGAGGGATTTTCACATGCTGTCTTCTACTGTTGTATGTGACTCTATTTCTATATTTGCCATTCTCTTCTTTAAGGTAACATTCAGAAAGGATTAAGGGAGGGTCCAACCTACTCCTGTATGACTTCCTTAATTTAACTGATAACATTTACAAAGAAAAACCTTGTTTTCCCTAACAATGTCATATTCAGCAGTATAAGATTAAGACTTCCCCATATATTCTTTGGGGACATAATTTAATAGCACCAGGTATGGTACACCTACTGAATATTTAAATGAAAATGCTAGCTAGGTAGCTACATATACAAGTTAGTAGTAAGTGATGTCTCTTCTAGAAATATGAATTTGGCAGTTATTTGTATAAAGTTGATATTTAAAAGCATATGACTGTATAAATGACTCAATGACTGTGCCATGTGTCACTCCAATATTTAGATTTTATGGAGAAAACAGAAATATGGAAAGAGACAGAAGAGATAACCAGCAAAATAGAAAGAACAGCAAGGAAGTATGCTGTCTATAAGCCAAATAAGGAAAGAATTTTAAGGAAGGTGAAACAGTGTCAAAAATTACAGATAGGTTAAATACTATGAAGATTAGTAATTGGCCATAAAAGTAAATATTGTGGCAGTTACAGGCTGGTGGTGGATGGATGAGAGTACTTTTCAATGTGGGCAGTAGGAGAGAGGAGGCTTGAATGACATGAGCTCACCAGAAAATGATAGAAGTAAAATTGTATTCAATCAAAATAAAATAATTATTTGAAAACTTTAATTTTATAAGAATGCATGAAAATGGATGGATAAACTTGGGAGAGAAAAGTAAGATTTTAGTCTATTCTGAAAATGAGTTCCAGAACACACTTTAGAAGCTTTGAAAGTGCTGATTTACCCCAGGGATAAATTTCAGTTATATGACTATTTAACTCTAAACGATGAAGTGTGTCTCAGATTCCTAGACTTCTTATGGTGACTAAAAGGAACAGGGATAGAGAGAATATTGTGAATAGTCCTGATGGTGGTAGCAGTAGAAAGAATCTCTGAATATTTGAGGTAGAGGAGAAGAGAGTTTGATAGAGAAGGACAAGTTCTGGAGCCTTCTCCATTCCTTCAAGGTGTAGAATGTAGGGGAAAATTTGCTTTAAGCAAAATAGATGTGACATACTCCTGACTTCTGACTTCTACACATGAATATGAGGACACTGTGGTGTGGTCACCAAGGCTATCTTCTGAGTTGGAGAAGGGTACACCTCAATCACAAGCCACGGACTTAAAACAGAGATAAAATACAAAAATTCCTATAAAGCCCAGGGACAAATTTTTCTCCAACTCTGTTTTTTTTTTTTTTCACCTCCATTTTGGGTTCACTGCCGAAATCCATGTGATATTATTTTGGCTGCCAACTACTCTTGGCTTACATTTTCAGAAATGCAATTACAATGACAGTAGTTAACCTTTGAGTGTTTACAGTATGTCAGGCATTATTCTAAGGATTTTACATAGTTAATTCATTTTATTCTTACAATGATTTTTTGAAGTGAAACTAGTATTTTCTTCAATTTATAGAGAACCTGTTACACAGGAAATTAAATAAGAAACCACATAATAATAGCTATTAATGATCTAATAGAAAAGAAATATTTTTTCAAAAATGTTTGGAAAAAAAAGTTAAACCTTACTATCAGAGGCTCAAATTGTGGCATAATTCTATAATTAACTGAAACTCTTTGTTTAATTAAATCAAAGATCTAATTGTCTACTGTTGAATCATATACTCCTTACTTATTCAGGTAAAACTGTTTTATCTGAAGCATGTAGACAAAATGATGTGGAGAGTTTTCCTCAGAAAAAAAATCCAGGGCATTGTGATAAGAAGAAATAGTAATTTATGCAGGTTGTGGGAACTTTTAAGTGCCTGAAATTTTATGTTCCTTGCTAAGTGATAAGTTAACCTAACAAAGATTCATGGATATTGAGAGAAGACATGAGATTCCTTGTTCACTTACTGAGTATTTCTTTATTACTCATGCCAGATCAAGCAGCACAAACTTTGTGTTCACATAAATTCTGCTTGTCAGTTCCAAGCTGGTGATGAATAACAATCCAGATGATTGGTAGGAATTCATACTCAAAATAACTGGGCTTTTAATATAGCTTTGAAGATCTGCAGTTAGTCATTCTGGACTGTTACATGTACTAGTAAATCAAAAGAGAAGATAAGACAATTAATAAATTTGCAGTTTGATAGCCATGTTGATAATTTACTAATGAAGTATGTAAAAGAATATTATTCTTAATATTGTATTTTAGGCATTTGTAGATTAGGCAAGTTCTTATGGAAAACATAGTCTCTGGTTTGAGGAACAATAGAAGTAATTATTAGATATGGTTAAGTTTAGACATGGAATGAGGGATATTATTACTGATGTCAAATGGATCTTGACTCAAAGCAAAGAATACCCGAAAGATGTTTACTTGTACTTTATTGACTATGCAGAAGTATTCAACTGTGTGGATAATAACAAAATATGGATAATATTGAGAAGAATGGGCATTCCACAATTGCTCTTCAGGAACCTTTACATAGACCAAGAATCTACCATTTGAACAGAAAAAGGGGATAGTGCATGGTTTAAAATCAGGAACGGAGTGTATCAAGATTGTGTCCTTTCACCATACTTGTTCAATAGGCATGCTGAGCAAATAATCTGAGAAGCTAGACTATATGAAGAATAAAAAGACATCAGGATTGGAGAAAGACTCATTAATCCCTTATGATATGCAGATGACACAACTTTGCTTGAGGGAAGTAAAGATGACTTAAAGCACTTAGTGTACTGATGAAGATTAAAGATTACAGTCTGCAGTATGGATTACACCTCAACATAAATAAAACAAAAATCCTCACAACTGGACCAAGAAGCAGCATCACAATAAATGAAGAAAGATTGAAGTTGTCTAAGATTTCATATGACTTGTTTCCACAATCAACAGCAATGGAAGTAGCAGTCAAGAAATCACACAACATATTGCACCGGGTGAATCTGCTGCAAAAGACCTCTTTAAAGGCTAAAGAGCAAAGATGTATCTTTAAAGACTAAGATATGCCTAACCAAAGCCATGGTATTTTCAGTTGCCTCATCAGTTCAAACCCAGCAGCCACTCCTCGGAAAGAAGATCAGACAATTTACTTCCGTAACGATAATGCCTTGGAAACTCAAGAAGGGGTTGCTATGAGTCGGATCCAACTCAACGGCAGTGAATTTGGTTGTTTTTTTTCATATTCATATGAAGGCTGAACAATGAATATGGAAGACCAGGGAAGAGTTCTTGCTTTTGACTTGTGGTGTTAGCAAAGAATACTGAAAGTACCATGAGAACTAAGAGATCTGCCTTAGAAGATGTGTAACCAGAATGCCAGAGTTGGTATCACCTACTTTGCTCATATTTTCAGAAGGGATCACTCCCTGGAGAAGGATACCATCCTTGGTAAAGTGGAGGGTCAGCAAAAAATGGAAAGGCCTTCAATGAGATGGATGGACACAGTGGCTGCAAGTATGGGTTCAGATTTATCAAGGATTGTGAGGCTTGTGCAGAACCAGGCAGTGTTTCCTTCAATACACAGTGTTGCTATGAGTCAGAGCTCACTCAATAGCATCTAACAATAATGGTTAAGTTTGAAATAATAATAATAATAATAATAATAATAACACTGCTATCCATTCTATTCCAACTCATAGGGATCTTGACTGGATTTCCAAGGTGGTAAGTCATTAAGGATGTAGAGTGCCCAATTTTCCTTCTACAGAATGGCTTGTGGATTGAACCACAAATCTTCTAGTTAGCATTCAAATGCCTTAGGCACTGTGCCACCAGAACTCCTTTAAGTTTGAAAAGAAAATGCTATTTTGTCAAAGTAGTATACAAAATATATCCATTTTTGACACTGAAGATCAAATCTAGGAAAAAAAAAAAAAACCTAAATCCAAAAGTAGTTATATTTATTGGTACTTAAAATACAGTTTATAACTTCAAAATAATATTTTTAAATAGAGGAAAAAGAATATAATTTTATTTGTGGTCTTATTCTAAATATCATATTTCCCATCATTTTTCTACTTATTTATCCTTTTTCTCTATTCAATGCTGTAGTGCCTCTTCAAAAGATGTTATTACCAATATTTTTGTAAGATTATTCAGTTCAAGTAACTATGCCTCTGTGACTGGGTTGAGCTATCATCATAAATGGTATAATACTGAGGCTTGCATATCTTAAATAAGTAATTGATACAAATAATAGAATTCAAATTTATTGAGAAGAAATAAATATGACTAATTTTCTTATGTAGAAGGTACAATATGAGTTCAAAGGCTCAGGAAATAAAAGAAAAATTTTATTTTTTTTTCCTTTTTTTTAATGTGTTTACCATTTCAAGCCCTCATTTCGTTGGAGAATGAAACCTTGGTGATATTCATGTAATATCATGATTCCTATTTTCTTAGGGTGCTTTGTAGATCACACCATAGCCTTGATCTCTGTTGCATTGCCCTTTTAGTCCAATAGCTTTTTTATTTTCCCATATTCCTCTATAGGACATGAGGATCATAAGGATGCACTCAGGACAGGATGGAGTTAAAGAAATTACCCGTTCCCTAAAATCATATGTCTAGACACCATTTTGGCCTCTGCTCCCTAAGTCGCTTATTTTCTGGGAACATCCCTTTTCACCAAGGGTAGCAAGATGGAGGAGAGTTCACAGAGAAACCTTCCTGATCAGTTACCCTTCTGAATACTTTGTCAAACATCTTTTTTGTTCTTCTGAAACAGTCTAACTAAAAAATACAGGCAGTAACTCCCTTCCCTTTCCTGTAATAGATGCTGTCATATTTTCTCTAAGATGGGAAGCTCAGATTAGTCTCATTAACTGAAATAGATAAGGAACAAGAAAGAAAAGTAAATACTGGAGGAAAAGAATTGCTACTGTTTCAAAATATATGTTCTTGTCACACCTAGTATTTCAGCTTTAAAACAAAAACTACAAATCAAAGAACAAACAGCTATGCTCAGTTGTTCTGCATAAGAAATATATGCATATTTGATCTTAGGGCAAGGAATATATAGAACATAATCTCATATTTATTTAATGCACTTACTTTTGTGGTGATTGGCATTGAGGAGGAGAGTAGGGAGTGAACTGCTTCAAATCATAACAAATTGTTTCTCTTGGAAGGTTAGGTGTAGCATAAAGGTCATAGAAAGCTAGAAATATTCTACAAATTCCTATGTATCAAATTTGAGGTAGTTCCATAATATTAAAGGGAAATAAAACAAAATTTCAATACAGTGTAAAGTAATATTTTATTTATTTATTTATTTTTCATATTAGAGAAGTAGTATAGAGGACTTTTATTGTATAATGTAATTTTAATTTTTTTTGAGTTCTGGTAAGATGGCAGACTAGACAGAAACAGTGCAGAGACTCTCTTCAACAAAGAAAAGGGAAACCACTTAACACAGACACAAAAGAAAATCCTGGACCCTTGAGCCTTGAAGAGAGTTTACTAAACCCCAACTAACAGAAAAATTTGCATGAACATACAAAAAAAGGAGACATATGGAGCTGCGGTCTGGCAGTGATCCTGAGAGATTCTGATGGCACAGACAGCTTGGAGAGTGCCAAGTGGTTGTAGGACCTAAGAATTAACCTAAAAATCAGCCCTGCTAGCCAGGGACTGCATGGAGGACTGCTCTGGTGGCTGGGGTATAAACGGAGAAGACAAAGAGACAGGCTGGCTGAGCTGTGGACTTTTGTCTGTCCAGAGGGTGCCGCCATGTTGAATGTTTACAAGCAGCTTGACCATTTTGGATATTTAAAGAGACAGTGCTCTCCCAGATTCCAGGGGCTTGAGAACAGGTTCAGCTTGCCAGCAACACTAAGGACACTCTGGACCAGCATGACTGAAAATGTGCGACATTCGTCTTGTTACTATTATACCACACACCCGCTTGGTGAACATAGGGATCCCCCACTCCCACCCTTCAGGGCTCGGAGGAACTCCATCCCAGTCTGTGTGCTCAAATTGAGCCGGGAGGCCTTGCCCTTTCCTCTACCAATTTTTTTTTTTTTTTTATATTTTTTTTTAGTTTTTATTTTTTTCTTTTTTGCTTTCTTATTTCTGGTGTTAATTTGCTTGTATTTGTATGTTTTAAAACTACTATTACTATTAATACTTTTGTCCTTTTTACTATTATTCTTTATTCTTCCCCTCCCAGATCCTAGTTTTCAGCTTTTTCTTTTCCCTGTTCCTGGTTGAAAAGTTTTTTGTTTTCTTTTTAATTTAATTTTCCCTCCTTTTTCTCAAGGTTAACCCCATTCTTTGTTTTTCTTTTTGAATTTTTCCAATTTTTTCTTCATTATTCTCCTTCTCTACCTTTTTTCTTTTAGTGTTCTATCCCCAGGCACTGGGGAAAACTGCAGGTTTTCTTGTTTGTTTTCCTCTACTTTTTCCCTTTTTTTCTTTTTCTGGTTACTCTTCCTGTGTGACTACATGGTGTGGTTTTTGTCCATGTGCTTTTAGTTTTTTGATCATTATTCCATTGTAATTTTTGTCTAACTGAGTGGGAGACAACAACAGTCAGCATAAGAAACAACTACACCCACACCTCCTGCAACTACACTTACTGAGCAGGAGCCACTACCTTCTTCACCACCAATGGGCCAATAATAAAAATCCACCAAGAAGAGCCTGAATAACCCTTGGATGCTCTTCACAGTTAACAGAGATCTAAATAAAACAACACCATGATATCTCAGAGACAACAGACCATCACAGTCTACACAAAGAAGCAGGATAAAGTGGTAGAAACAAGGGTGCAGGATACAGACTCAGAGCACATCCCTCAGGAAGAAGCAGCATTGGAAGTCTGATAAGGAATTAAAAAAAAATTATATCTTGGTATCTTCAAAGGATTGAGAGACAGACCAAAGAAAACTTAGGGGAAAAAAAAAAAAAAAACCTAGATGAAATTCAGAAGAAAACACAAGAACAAAATGTAAAATAAATGAAAAATTAGAAATGATTCTAAATCTACAGATAGAAATCCAGAAGATTAATACTAAATTGTCTTAAATACATAACACATTGGAAGGGTCAAGGAGTAGAATTGATGCCGTGGAAGACAGAATTAATGAGATTGAAGACAAATACCAGAATACTTCTTTGGAAAGGGATCAAAAAAAAAAAAAATCAGAACAAAATGAAGAAAGCCTAAGGTTCATGTGGGATACCATCAAAAGGAATAACTTATGTGTCACTGGAATTCCGGAATGAAGAGAAAAATAAAACCACTGAGAAAATTGTCCAATATTTATTGGAGGAGAACTTCGCTGATATGATGAAAGATGAGAAAATATCCATTCAGGAAGTCCAATGAATCCTGAACAGGATAGACTCCAAAAGAAAATCACCAAGACATATCATCATCAAACTCATCAAAACCAAAGACAAAGAGAGAATTCTGAAATCAACACAGGAAAAACAAAGAGGTACTTTCAAAGTTTCAGCTAGTGAGAATAAACTCTGATTTCTCAGCAGAAACATGCAAGTGACAAGGCAATGGGATGGTTTATATAAAGCCCTGAAAGAGAAAAATTTTCAACCAAGAATTATATAACCAGCAAAATTATCCCTCAAATATGATGGTGAAATTAGGAGATTTCCAGATAAGCAGAAACTATGGGAATTTGTTAAAACCAGACCAACCTTACAAGAGATGCTAAAGGGAGTCCTTTGAACAGAGAACCAAAAATAGCAAATAACAACCGACCAATACACAAGATGACATAACCTAGAAACAACAACTATAGAAATATCCAAAGTAAAATGAGCTTACAATATTGTAAACAGGGAACCAGAGACATCAATTGGCAAGTAAGGACAACTACAAACAAAAAGAGGGAAAAGACTGTGTAGTTACAGAACTTCTAAATGGTGAGGAAGTTAAGAGTTGCAAGATAGAATAAACTGTTCTAAACTCAGGGAGACAAATATAAATCATAGGGTAACCTCAAAGAAAAATGAAAAACCTTCATATCACGATAAAAAAGAGGACATGCACAAATATTCAGCAAATACTGAAACAACAACAAAAAAGGAAATGATAACATGATTCATAAATATAATGACCTCAGCACAGCAAATAATACGGAAAAAAGAAACCAGGGACACCATGAAAAAACACATAACAAAATGACAGCAATCAATTCATACTTGTCAATAATTACACTGAATGTTAGTGGTTAAATGTACCACTCAAGAGATGGAGAGTTGCAGATTGGATAAGAAAACAAAATCCATCAATATGCTGCCTATAAGAGACACACCTTAGAGATAAAGACAAAAATAGATTAAAAATCAAAGGTTGGAAAAAGATATATGAAGCAATTGGCAACTGTAAGGGAGCAGGAGTGGCAATATTAATTTCTGATCAAATTGGCTTTAAGACAAAAACCACCATATGAGATAAGGAAGGACATTATATAATGATTAAAGAATCAATCGCCATGAATATATAACCGTAATAAATACCTATGGATCCAATGAAATAATCCCAAAATACATAAATCAGTCTTTAAAAGAGTTGAAAAGCCAAATAGATGACTCCACAGTCATAGTGGGAGACTTTAGTACTCCAATTTCATTGAAAGATAGAACAACTGGAAAAAACTCAACAAAGATGCAAAAGAGCTAAACATTACTATCCACCAACTTGGCCTTGTATATATATCTACAGAGCACTTCACACAACAGCAGCATAATATGCATCCTTTTCCAGTGCACATGGAACATTTTCCATGATAGACAATATGTTAGGCCACAAAGCAAGCCTTAACAAATTTAAAAACATTGAAATACTGCAAAGCATCTTCTAAGATCATAATGCTATCAAATTAGAAATCAACAATAGGAAGATCAACAGGAAAAGTGTAACACGTGGAAACTGAACAACACCATCCTTGAGAAAGGTTGGGTAAGAGAAAAATCAAAATTGAAATTCAAAAATTCCTTGAATCAAATGAGAATGAAAACACAACATACCAAAATCTTTGGGAGACAGCAAAAGCAGTGATCAGAGGCCAATTTATAGCAGTAAATGCACACATCAAAAAAGAAGAAAGAGCCAAAATCAACTATTTAAACCAACATCTCTAACAATTAGAAAAAGAACAGCAAGAAAAACCTACATTCACCAGGAGAAAGGAAATAATCAAGATTCGAGCAGAAATCAATGAAACAGAAAATAGAAGAGCAATAGAAAAAATCAACAAGACCGGAAGCTGGTTTTTTGAAAAGATCAATAAAATTGACAAACTACTGACAAATTTAACAAAGGAAAAAAGGGAGAGAATGCAAATAACACGAATAAGAAACAAAATGGGTGACATCATAACAGAATCAACTGAAAAAAAAAGGATAATACAGGATACTATGAAGAACTGTAGTCCAACAAATTTGAAAACCTGGAGGAAATGGACAAATTTCTAGAAACACACCACTTACCTAAACTTACATAGATTGATGTGGAAAAGTTGAACAGGCACATCACAATAGAAGAAATTGAACAGATCATCAAAACATTACCAACTAAAAAAAGTCCTGGCCCAGACGGTTTCACTGGAGAATTCTACAAAACATTCAGAGAAGAATTGATGCCAATCCTACTCAAACTATTCCAAAACATAGAAAAGGATGGAATCCTCCCTAATTCATTTTATGTAGCAAGCATAACCTTGATACCAAAACCAGGCAAAAACATCACTCAAAAAGAAAACCACAGATCAATATCCCTCATGAATACAGATGCAAAAATCTTCAACAAAATCCTAGCCAATAGACTGCAACAACATATCAAGAAAATCATTCATTATGATCAAGTGGGGTTCAAATCAGTTATGCAGGGATGATTCAACATTAGAAAAACAATCAACGTCATCCACCACATAAATAAAACAATGGAGAAGAACCACATGATCATATCAATCGATGGAGAAAAGACATTTGATAAAATCCAATACCAATTACTGATCAAAACTCTCAGCAAAATAGGAATAGAAGGGATATTCCTCAACATAATATAGGGCATTTATGCAAAACCAACAGCCAAGATTATTCTCAATGGAGAGAGACTGAAACCATTCCTCTTGAGAAAAGGAACCAGACAAGGATGCTCACTATTACCACTTCTATTAGACATTGTACTGGAAGTCCTAGCCAGGGGCATAAAGTAAGAAAGGGAAATCAAAGGCATCCAAATTGCTAAGGAAGAAGTCAAACTATGTCTATTTGCTGATGATATGATCCTATGCCTAGAAAACACAAGAGACCCCATAAAAAATCTACTGGAATTAATTGAGAGATTTAGCATTGTGGCAAGATATAAGATCAACATCCAAATATCAATTGGATTCCTCTACACCAGCAAAGAGATTGCTGAAAAAGAAATAAGGAAATCAATACTGTTCACAATAACTACCAAAAAAATAAAATACTTTGGAATAAATCTTACCAGGGACACAAAAGACCTGTACAAAGAAAACTATAAAAAACTACTTCAAGAAACCGTAAAAGATCTACATAAATGGAAGAACATCCCATGCTCATGGATAGGAAAATAGAATTATGTGAAAATGTCAATTCTACCCAAAGCAATCTATATATTCAATACAATCCCAATCCAGATCTCATCAACAGTCTTGTTGTTGTTGTTGTTATATGCCGTCGAGTCAGACCCGACTCATAGTGACCCCTCCTTGGGTTTCTAAGGCAGTATCACTACGGAAGTAGATTGCCCCATCTCCTCTTTAGGGATACGGAAAAACCAATCACTAACTTTATATGGAAAGGAAAGAGACATCAAATAAGCAAAGCACTACCGAAGAAGAACAAAGTAGAAGGTTTCACACTGTCGGATCTCAAAACCTACTATACAGCCACAGTAGTCAAAACTGCCTGGTATTGGTTTAATGACAGACACATAGACCTATGAAATAGAATTGAGAACCCAGAAATAGATCCATCTACCTATAGTCAGCTGGTCTTTGACAAAGACCCCAAATCCATTAAATGGGGAAGAGAATGTTTGTTTAATAAATG
>NW_006922322.1:878729-887904 GCF_000298275.1 Orycteropus afer afer | reverse complement strand
ATGGTACATACACACAATGGAATACTATGCAATGCTAAAGAATAATGTAGAATCTGCAAAACACCGCATAACGTGGATGAACTTGGAGGACATTTGCTGAGTGAAATTAATCAATCACAAAAGGACAAATATTGTATTAGTCAGTTATTGTAAAAGTCAAAGAAAGATTTAACTATAGAAGGAAATTTTCTTTGTTCGTTACCAGGGGTGGGAGGGCAGAGGAAAGAATGCTATTAGATAGATAGAGATAAGTATTGATTTGTGTGATGAGAAGGGCAATGTACCAAATGTGAGTGACAAATATGGTGGCTTTGAGGAAGAGAAAGACAAAGAGAGGTACATGGGAGGTACAGAAAACAAAAATGAATCCTTTTGTACCTACAGTACTGCATTGTCAGTGAAGGCAAACATGAGTATATGGGTGGATAGGCTGAACTATTAGATATGTCTATGATGTGGGGAGTGTACCCAAGAACATGTATAGGGTTGGCAGACAATGATCCTATAAGTTTAAGTGAATGATCAGAATTCCCAGGTGTATAGTAGAGCTGACAAGGGGCAAAGTTGTGGTCACTGCTTGGTCACAGTCAGCTACCCAGAGGGGCAGAGTAGTTGAAACTGTGGTCTTGGGACCATAGTCTCAGGGGATATCAAGCTCAATTGGCATAACATACTATACAAAACATTGTTCCACCTCCTACTTTGGCGAGTAGCGAGTGGGATCTTAAAAACTAGCAAACTGCCATGTAGATGCAATGATGGGTCTCTCCTCATCCAGAGCAAAGAAGAATGAAGAAAACCAAAAATTCATGGGAACAACTAGACCTAGCAACTGGTACACCATCTGATCTGCAGCCTATACGACTATGAGACCAGAAGAACTAGATGGTGCCCGGCTACCACTGACAACCACTTGGAAGGGGATCTATGTAGGAGATCCTAGATAGAGTAGGAGAACAATGTGGAACAAAGCTCAAAATCATTTGGAGGAAAAAAAAAAAAAAGGTGGGGGGACCAGGTTTTCTGATCTGACAGAGCCTGGTGGAACTGCTAAGACTATGGCCCCTAGTTGCACTTCAGGTCTGGAATTATACACACACCTGTGGTTTCCAGCCAAACAAAAGACAGGTATATGAGTTGAACATTTACCTGAGATAGATATACTCCTTGGAGAGAACAATCATGGGAGAAAGAAGGGCTGCTTATGCACAGGGATACAGTTCAGAAGGCAGGAGTGCTTGGAGGGATGGACACAGGGAAGAGGCAACTATGGGGAGAAAGTGGGAGCGAAGCTGTTGCATTGTGGTAAATTGTGGTCAATGTCATGAGATAAAGTGTATGTGAACTGCTGTATGGAAATGAAATTGCTATATAAATTTTCAACCAAATCACAATTTAAAAAAAAATAATTTTTTTCCTAGTTGACACTTGAGTTTGTGTGTGTGTGTGTGCTTTGGGTGCAAATTTACAGAGCAGAATTTGTTTTATATTCAGCAGTTCCTGTACATTTGATTAAACTCCCCAGTTACCATCCCAAACCCTAACCCACTCTCCTCCTCTACCTTACTGTGACCCCCCCCCATGTGCCCTTCTTAGTTATGCACTCTAATCTGTTCAGCTTTCCCTCCATGTGAATGCTTCCCCTCTTGTGCCCCATGGCTAATTGCTCCAAGTGTTCTATCTCTGTAGAGTAGGTGTGTGCATCGCCCTGGGTTGGGTGCTCTTCAGGTAAGTCTTATTACTGTCGAGTTGAGAGCCAGTCCATGGGAGTGAGTCTTATCCCAGGCCCCAAGTATATCTCAGGGCTATAGTTGGGGGTCACACCAGACTCCATCCAACCAGTAATTCTTGTTGCTATTTTGTTTTTTAATTTTGTTCCATGTTTTTCTTCCCACTCTATCCAGGATCTCATTTTGATCACTTCCCGAGTGCTTGGCATTGGTAGCCAGGCACCATGTAGTTCTTCTGGTCTCAAGGTCAATCATTATCTATCCTAGAGTTGATTGTTTCCAAATGACCTTGGTTTTCTTCACTCTTCTTCACTTCAGATGATAGGAGACCATTAGCTGCATCTTAGATGGCCACTCAAAAGCTTCTAAGACCCCAGTCTCTACTAACCAAAATAAATTGTAGAACAAGATTTTTATGTATTATATTGTGCCAGTTGTGCCATTGAATTGGATCCAACTCATAGCAACCCCTCCTTGGTTTTCTGAGGCAGTATCACTATGGCAGTGGCTGGCTGGTTTGAACCACCAGCTTTCTGCTTAGTAGTCAAATGTCTTGGGCACTATGCCACCAGAGCTATTATATTGTGCCAGTTGAACCTGGTGTTCCCCAATACTATGATCCTGAGTAAGCAGATCAGTGGTTCTCTCTCCCAAAGTATTTGACTGTCTCTGAGGGATTACTCTAAGTCTGTCTTCTGTTGCTTCTGTAATGATTGTGGTTATTTTGTGTCACTAGTATCTGTGCAAGATTATCCTCAGCTGAATCTATCATTGGCCTAGGGTATAGTCCTGCTCATTTCCCTCCCATCTGATCTTCTCAGCTGTCTATGCATTTATCTGTAGCCCAACGTTTACTATGCATTTATCTGTAGGCCAAGGTAGTACTAATGCAGTATTGTGCATATACTGGTATTAGCCTTTGCTGTCTATATCTTCTGTGCACATTTTGGTGTCCTCCCTTTCCCCAATGTTATCATGTTGGTCAAAAACCCTTTCTATACCATCCCTTCCATTACCCAACTCAGTGTGTGGCCTCAAACTAGTCTGAAAATTTCCTCTCCTTTTCCTTCCCGTCCCTGGTAACCTACAAAGTGAGTACCCTTCCCTAAGAAAAACTTTTCTTGACTTTTTACAGTAATGGGCTCATACGATATTTGTCTTTCTATGATTGACTTATTTCACTCAGAATAATGTCCTCCAGATTCATCCACATTGTGAGATTATTTGCATATTCTGCATTTTTATTTAATGTAGCGTAGTATTCCATTGTGTGAATGTACCATACTTTGGTGTTATCCATTCATTTGTTGATGAGTATTTAGTGTTTATATATCTTTGCTATAGTGAATTTTGTTGTGATAAACATAGGTGTGCCATGCTCTACAAATATATTGCAAACAAATACATGTATAATGTGATTTTTCTTTTTTAAAAAATCACTGACAATATGATTTTTAAAACTTCATACATTGAAATTTCTGTGTAATAAAAAGAGCAACCAAATCAAATGCAGTATGCTGCTGTTGTTGTTAGGTGCCATCAAGCCAATTCTGACTTATGGTGACCCTTTGTATAACTACATAAAACACTGCCTAGTTGCATGCTGTCCTCACAATCCTTGCCCTTGTTCTGTTTGAACAATAGCCTCCTTGTCTCTTTACAGGTTCCTCATAAACACAATTAAGTGTTTTGGAATTCCCCTTTTTCTCAGTGTTATCAATAATTTGTTGTGATCCACACAGTCAAGTGTTTCTGAATAGTCAATAAAATACAAATAAATATCTTTCTGGTATTTTTTGCTTTCAGCCAAGGTCCATCTAACATCAGCAATGATGTACCTCATTCCATGTCCTTTTCTGAATTCAGCTTGCATTTCTGGAAATTTCCTGTCCATATACTGCCACAACTGTTTTGAGTTATCTTCAGAAAAACTATACTTGTGTGTGATATTTTTCAATAATTTCCACATTCTGTTGAAACACCTTTCTTTGGGATGGGTACAATATAGATCTCTTCCAGTCAGTTGGCCAGATAGCTGTCTTCCAAATTACTTGGCATAGACAAGAAAGTGCCTACAGCACAGCATCTGTTTGTTAACATATCTCAATGTGTATTCTGTCAGTTCCTGGAGCCTTGTTTGTCACCAATTCCTTCAGCATATCTTCGACTTCTTCATTCAATACCATTGTTTTTCCATTATACGCCATCTCCTGAAATAGTTGAACATTGATCAGTTATCTTTTGTACAATGACTCTGTATATCCTTCCATCTTATTTTGATGCTTCCTGAATCTTTCAATACTTTGCCCACAGAATTTTTCAATATAGGACCTCAAGGCTTGAATTTGTTCTTCAGTTCTTTCATCTTGAGAAATGCTCAGCACATTCTTCCCTTTTGGTTTTCTAACTTCAAGTCTTCAGATCTTTGCTTTTCATTATAACTTTATAAAAATTGACTTTGTCTTCTCCAGAAGATTTTTCAAATCTTTTGTTCAGCTCTTTTATTTTGCATTTCTCCCATTTACTTTATCTACTATTCATTAAAGAGCAAATTTCAGAGTCTCTTCTGATAACCATTTTGTTTTTTTCTTCCTTTCCTTTCTTTTTAATGGCCTTTTGCTTTCTTTATGTATGATTTTTCTTTTTTCCTTTAATTGTGGTGAAAATATACACAGACATTTGCCAACATAACAACTTCCCCATTTACAGCCCAGAAAAATATGGAATGCTTCATGAATTTGTGTGTTATCCTTGCTCCGGAGCAATGCTAATCTTCTCTGCATTGTTCCAATTTTAGTATATGTGCAACCAAAGTGAGCACCAAGTATGATAGGCTTGATCTCACAATTCATCTGTTTTTTTGGCCATTGGTGTTCAATGCATCAAATCTATTTTTCAGATGGTCTCTAAATTTAGGTGGGACATAATCAAGGCTGTATTTTGACTCTCATGGACTTGTTTTAATTTTCTCTAGCTTCAACTTAAACTTGCATATGAACAATTGGTGGTCTGTTTCACAGTTGACTCCTGGTCCTGTTTTGGCTAAAGAAGCTGAGCTTCTCCATTGACTCTGTCCACAGATATAGTTGATCTGATTCCTGTGTATTTCATTTAGAAAGGTACATGTGTATAGTTGCTATTTATGTTGTTGAGAAAAAGATATTTGAAATGAATAAGTCTTGCAAAACGCTGCCATGCCATCTGTGCCATCATTTCTATCAACAAGGACATATTTGCCAAGTACCAGTGGAAAGAAGACTGGGCAATCTACTTCCGTAAAGATTTACCATCTCAGAAACCCAGTGGGGGTTGCTATGAGTTGGAATCAACTTGTTGGCAGTATGTTTGGTTTTGTTTTTACTGGTGATTCTTCTTTGTTTCCAATTTTTGCACTACAAACAGCAGTAATAATTAGTATATCTGGATCACAGGTTTTGTCAGTTTCTGACTGTAGCAATTTATAAGCAAATCTTCAATTTCTTTGTCTTTGGCTTTCATGGTTGGTGCATAAATTTCAATAATACTAGTGTTAACTAGTCTCTTTTGTAGGCTATCCATATCCATTAATATGGATATTATCCTGTCACTTACAGTGTTGTACTTCAGAATAGATCTTTAAGCATTCTTTATGGCAATTAATGTGATGCCATTCTTTTTAAATTTGTCATTCCCAGCACAATAGATCATATGATTGTCTGATTCAAAATGGCCAAAATCAGTCCATTTCAGCTCACTAATGCATAGAGTATTGATCTTTCTGTATTCCATTTTATTTTTGACAGTGTTTTGTCCCTCTTGTGCCACTCTAATAGACATACCACAAATGGGTGGTTTTAAATAAACACAGTTTTATTCTCTTAAAGTTTAGGAGGCTAGAAGTCCAAGTTCAAATGTCCAGCTTTAGGGGCTGGGTGAAGGGCCCTCAATCTTTGGCTTCAGCTCTTCCTCTTGCTCCTGACCCACTGAAGCTACAAGGTTCTCTTAATGTGAGCAGCTACTGGCTGCTGGGGCTGAAAATATGAGGTTGACAAATAAAATGGCAAAGTCCCAAGATCAAACAAAATGGCAGGCCACTCGTTCAAGTCCAGAGACTGTCCCAAGATCAGTAGACAGCATGGCAGGCCACTCACTCATGACTTGTCCAAATGTAGGTTCCAAGTATGTCAAAAGACATTTCTCAATATATACTAGACATATCCCTAAGGCAGCTACTTAGCTGCTCACAAAAGATTTCACCATAGAGTGATTACCAATTTCATCATGGGGAATAACTACATCCAACTGCCCAGCCACTCAATACCAGGACTGGCCAAGTTGATCTACAACCAAACTACCATAGACAGCTTCCACTTTACCTAAATTCATACTTCATGCATTCCACATTCCCATTTTTAATGGATGTTTGCACCTGTTTCTTCCCATTTTGAGTCATGCCCCATCAGCATAGGGAGGTCCCAAATGTTTTACTCCATACACGTCATTAAGGTCAACTTTACTTCGAGGAGGCAGGTTTTCTCCAGTCATATTTTGAGAACTTTCTGACCTGAGGGGCTCATCTTCTGGCACTATCAAACATGGTACTTTCAGCATTCTTTGCCAACACTACAAATCAAAAGCACAAACTCTTCTTTGGTCTTCCTTATTCATTATCCAACTTTCACATGCATATGGGACTCTTAAAAATACCATGGTTTGGGTGATGTGCACATTAGTCTTCAAAGTGACATTTTTGCTCTTCAAAACTTTACAAGGGTCTCTTTGCAGCAGATTTTCCCAGTGCAATACGTCTGATTTTTTGACTGCTGCTGCCATGGGTGTTGATAGTGGATACAAGTAAAATGAAATCTTTGGCAACTTCAATCTTTTTTCCATTTATCATGATTCTGCTTATTGGCCCAGTTGTGGATTTTCATTTTCTTTATGTTAAGGTGTAATCCATACTGATGACTGTAGTCTTTAATCTTCATCAATAAGTGCTTTGAGTCATCTTCACTTTCAGCAAGCATTTTTGTGTCATCTGAATATCACAAATTGTTAATGAGTCTGCCTCCAATCCTGATGCCCGTTCTTCATATAGTCCAGCTTTTCAGATGATTTCCTGTGCCTGGAGACTGAAATTCATTCTTGTTAAATTTGTCATTCTGGAATGGTAGGCCATGACTGACAAAAAGTGGCAAAAACAAGTCAACTTCTGTTCACTAATGACTAGGATATTGATCTTTATGCATTCCATTTCATTTTTGGCAACTTCCAATTTTTCTACACTCACACTGTATACATTCCATGTTCCAATTATTAATGGATGTTTGCAGTTGTTTCTTTCTCTTTGGACTCATGCCCCTCCCCAAATGGTGGTTCTGAAAGCTTTATTCCAACTGCATTATCAAGTTTGATTCTACTTTGAAGAGGCAGCTCTTCCATAGTCATATTTTGAGTCTTCTGACCTGAGGGTGTCATCTTCTAACAGTGTATCAGACAATGTTTCAGCGCTATTCTTAAAAATTTCAGTAATTTAGCAGAAAGTGTTTCACTGCTATTCATAAGGTTTTCACTAGCTAATTCTTTAAGAACTGGATGCTCCCTTCCTTCTTCCAAGTCTGTCTTAGTCTGGAAGTTCTATTGAAATCTGTTCACCATGGATGACCCTGCTTGTATTTGAAATGCCTGTGACATAGCCTCCAGCCTCCCAGAAAAATGAAAGCCACCACAGTACAACAAACTGACAAATAAGAAGTGGAAATACAGTATAAGCATCTGATATAACTGATCAATAACGTTGGGATTACTTGTTTTGTGCCATTGACTTAATTCTAACTCATAGTAACCATATATGAAATAGTAAAATAGTATGATTTCCTAGCCTGTTATCTTTACAGAAGCAAATTGCCAGGTCTTTTCTCCCATTGAAGTAATTGTTGGTTTTGAATAGTCAACCTTTCTATTAGCCGTCCAGTTCTTAACTATGAGTCACCAAGGCTCCTAGGCTTTCTTAAATAATATACTTGTAAATATTTAATAAACCTAAGACTTTTTTATGCATAAAACCAGTTGCCTTTGAGTCAATTCCAACTCATGACAATACCATTTCTGCAGAGTAAAAGTTCTCCATAGGATTTTCAACTGTCCCCTTTCAGAAGCAGATCCTCAAATCTTTTTATGGGACACCCCTCAAGGTACAACATTTCAGTTAATAGTCTAGCACTTAACTCTTTGTGCCACTCAGAGATTCGTTCATATGCATACAAAAACATATATATCTATTGCTCTCCAGGTGACTCCAACTACTAGTGACCCTATCGGCCAGAGTAGAATTGTTCCATAGGGTTTCCAAGGCTGAAAATCTTTATGGAAGTTGACTACCTCATTTTTCTCCCAAGGAGTAGCTGGTAGGTTCTAACAACTGAAATTTTGGTTAGCAGCCAACTGCTTAACCACTGTGCCACCAAAACTTCTTTTGTATTCTGAAACTCCCTTAATCATCCTCACTAGACACACAAGTTCCTAATGTTTCCCAAAGCACACATTACCCCATGACTTACAAGTGGCTCTTCTGCCAAAAACTTTGAAGATATTCATTCTCCAATTGTTTCCAGGATCCACTTAAATTTTGCTTTACAATTTTCTTTTTCTCTAAAAACCTTGTATACCTATCACTTTCTTCTTATATTTTTATTCCTAGCATTTTTCACACATGACAGAGTACACTGTGGAAGTAATTTCATGAGGAAAGGGCACTATCTTGTTCCTTACTATATTCAAAATGCCTAGAAAAGTTCCTGGCATATTTTAGGTTTCAAATATTTCTGGAATGAAAAAAATAATACTGACACAAATCACCATACTATTTAGTAACCATCATATTTTAAGTTTTTTTCATTACATATTTTATGTTACACCAAAAATGGTCTGATAATACACTTGGATTGTTTTGATTACAGCAAGGTATGCTTCTTGAAGTGTTTTGAGTATGTGGCTATGTGTCATCTAAATGATGAAGTATAAATTTTCCTTTAAATTTTGGTAAGAATATTTAGGTAAATTAATTGCTAATTACCTTAACATATTAAATATTGAAATAATCATGCTTACAATAGGTGTATCATAATTTCATAATAACTCACCTGTCTTGTTAATGTATAGTATAAGACAAGGTATCTTGGTAGAGAAAAGGATTTGTGCTTCCCTGTTGTTGTTGTTGTTGTTGTTCTTAAGTGCCGTCGAGTCATTTCCGACTCATAGCGACCCCATGCAAAGCAGAACGAAACACTGCCCGATCGCGCACCAGCCCCACAATCCTTGCTATACTCGAGCCCATCATCGCAGCCACTGTATCAATCCATCTCCCTGAAGGCCTTCCCCTCTTTCGTCGACCCTCCACCCTACCAAGCATGACATCCTTCTCCAGGGAATGGTCCCTTTTTACAACATGACCAAAATAGGTGAGA
>NW_006922322.1:871265-875204 GCF_000298275.1 Orycteropus afer afer | reverse complement strand
GGTAAAGGAGAGTGAGCAAATGGATACAAAAAAAAAAAAAAAGAAAAACCAATTCCACTGCCATTGAATCAATTGCAGCTCTTAGTAACCCTTTTCAGGACAGAGTAGATCTGCTATGTAGCATTTCCAAGGCTGTAAATCTTTACAGAAGCAGATTGCTTCATTGTTCTTCCAAAGAACGGTTGGTAGGTTCAAACTGCTGACCTCTTGGTTAACAGTTGAATGTTATAACCACTATGCTCTGGCCACATGTATGATGATACCCATTTATATTCAGAAACTTGAGGATTTGAAAATATTATATGGCACACACTTGGCAAATATAAAATTAGAATTCATTAAAATGTCAACTTAAAATGAAACATGGAAATTTTTGAACTAAGAATTATTACATTAAAAAAATACAGATGATATTAATAGCATATAGAATAAAGAAGAAGAAAGAATCAGAGAACTTGAAAAGAATTTATGTCAATTGTTGCTGTTGTTACGTGCTGTTGAGTTGCTGCAATTTATATAGACCCTATGGACAACAGGACAAAACACTGCCTGGTCCTGTGCCAGCCTCACAATCCCTACAATAACTGAACCCATCTTTGCAGCCACTGTGTCAGTCATCTCATTGAGGACCTTCCTCCCCCTTCCCTTTTTTAAAAATTTTTATTGTGATTTGTGTGAAAGTTTACAGAGCAAATTCATTTTCCATACAGCAACTCACATACACTTTGTCTCATTACATTGATTGCAATTTCCCACAATGAAAAACTCCCTTCCCACATCCTCCCATAGTTAGCTTTTCCCTGTGGCCTTCCCTCCCATTCACTCCTGCCTCCTGAGCTGTCTCCCTGTGCATACATAGCCCTCCTATTCTCCTATCATTGATCTCTCCAAGGAGTTTGTCTACCTAATGTGAAAATTCAGTTCATATGTCTGTCTTGGGTTCAATTCCAGACCTGAATGGCAGCTATGGTTCACAGTGTCTGGTTCCATCAGACTATCAGACCAGCAACTCTGGTCCTTTTTTTTTTTTTTTTTTTTTTAATGATTTTTAGTTTTGTTCCACATTGTTCTCCACTCTATCCAGGATCTCCTACATATATCCTCCTCCAATAGTTGACACTGGTATCTGGGCACCATCTAGTTCTTCTGGTTTCATAGTCGTATAGGCTGAGGAACACATGGTTGGATTGCTTGGATAAATTGTTTCCATGCACTCTGGTTTTCGTCATTCTTCTTTGTTCTGGTTGAGGAGAGACTCATAGTTACATCTAGATGTCTGCTTGCAAGCTTTTAAGATCCCAGTCACTACTTGCCCAAGTGGGATGTGGGACAGTGTTTTTGTGTTGTATGTCATGCCAGTTCAGCTTGATGTTACCTGTGGCTACGGTCCAGAGCCTACAGGTCCAATTACTCACTCCCTGTTGGTAGCTGGCTGTGTCCAAGAAGTGCCTACAACCTTGTTCCTTGTCAAGTAGAAATAGTACAACAGCCTTATATGATTTCCTAGGCTATTATCTTTATGGGAGCAGATTGCCAGATCTTTTCGCCCATTGAAACTACCTATATATATATACCTGGAAATTCTTACAGAACAAATACACTTGTAGAAATATTGTCTACCAACCTGATACACAGTCATGGACACACTCCCTCCCTGCATAGGCATACTTAATAGTTCCGCCTGTGCACTCATTTATCCATCAATAAACCAATGTTTGGCTTCACTGACAAATAGGTATTGTATGTGCAAAAGGCTTCAACTTTGTTGCCTGTACCTCCCATGCACCTCTCTATGCCTCTACTTCTTCCTCTTCCTCAATGCCACCATGTTGATCACTCACATTTGGGACATTGCCCTACTCTTCACCAAAAACAATTCTTGTCTCTACATACTAACAGTGTTCCTTCTCCTCCTTTCCCACCCTTGGTAAATGACAAAGAATATTTCCTTCCATATATAAACCTTTCCTTGACTTTTTACAATAATGAACTAAAACACTGTTTCTCCTTCTATGATTGACTTATTTCACTCAGCATATTGTCCTTCAAGTTCACCCAGGGTATACGATGTTTTGGTGATTCCACGTTATTCTTTAGTGTTGCATAGTATTCTATTGTGTTTATGTACCATAGTTTGGTTATCCATTCTTCTTTTGCTGGGCACCTAGGTTATTTCCATTTTTGGGTATTGTAAATAGTGTTACAATGAACATGGGTGTGCATATATCTGTTCTTGTCCTGGCTCTCACTTCTTTAGGATATATATCTAGTAATGGGATTGCTGGGTGAAATGGTATTTTTAATCCCAAGTTTTAAAGGAATAGCCACACTGCTTTCCACAGTGGCTGTATCATTTGACAGTCCCACCAGAAGTGTATAAGAGTCCCAAATTTGTTACTTTCTGTCTTGTTGAACTTTGCTACTAGTGCTGGGGCAAGATGTTGTCTCATTGTTTTGATTTGCATCTCTCTAATGGCTAATGATGGTGACCATTTCTTCAAGTTTGTTGATTGCTTGAATATGCTCTTTGGTGAAGAGTCTATTCATGTCTTCTGCCCATTTTTAATTGGATTATTTATCTTTGTGTTGTTGAGGTGTTGGGGTTTTCTAAAAATTTTAGACATAACTTCCTTGTCAAATATGCCAATGCCAAATATTTTTTTCCGGTCTGTAGGTTCTCTTTTGACTCTTCTGGAGAGGTCTTTGGAAGCACATAAAAAATTAATTTTATAAAATCCCATTCATCTAGATTATCTTCTGTTGTTAGTGCATTTTGGTTTAAGCTTGATAGTTTATTTATGCCATATATTAATTAAAATACAAACTCACTGCTATTAAGTTGGTCCTGACTCATAGGTTTCTAAGGCAGTATATCTATGGAAGTAGTTTGCTCTAAGTTCCTTCCAAGAAGTGGCTGGTGAATCTGAACTGCCAGCCTTCTGGTTAGCAGTCAAATGCCTTAGGCATTATGCCACCTGAACTCCTAATTTTGCCCCTAGTTTTTCCTTGAGGAACTTTATAGTTTTAGATTTCATATTAAGTCTTTGATCCATCTGTAGTTAGTTTTTGTGTATGGTGTGAGGTACAGATTTTGTTTCAGTTTTCTGAAAATGAATATCCAGTTTTTCCAGCACCATTATTTAAACAGACAATCCCTTCCCCATTTAGTGGATTTCAGCCCTTTGTCAAACATCAGCTAACTATAGGTGGATGGGTATATTTCTGGGTTCTCAACTCTATTCCATTGGTCTATGTGTCTGTCATTGTACCAGTGCTAGGCAGTTTTGATTACTGTGGCTGTATGTTGTTGTTGTTACATGCTGTCAAGTTGGTCCCTTACTCATAGGGACCACTCCTTGGGATTCCAAGGTGGTATCACTACGCAAGTAGATTACCCAATCTTCCTTCCGAGGAGTGGCTGGTGGGTTTGAACCCCCAACCTTCTGGTTAGCAGTCAAATGCCTTAGGCACTATATTACCAGAGCTCCGGTTTTAAGATTCGGGAGTGTGTGACCCCCTGCTAGGTTCTTCAATAATGCTTTGCTTATCCGAAATCTCTTGCCTTTCCATATAAATTTAGTGATTTTATTTTTTCCATATCCTTAGAATGCTGATGGGATGTGGATTGGGATTGCATTGAATGTATATATTGCTTTGGATAGAAGTGACATTTTCACAATGTTCAATCTTCCAATCCACGAGCATTGTAGGTTCTTCTATTTATATAGATCTTTTCTAGTTTATTGAAATAATCTTTTATATTTTTCATTATATAGCTCTTTTGGGTCCCTGGTAAAATTTATGCCCAAGGATTTAATTTTTTTGGTGTTGTTGTTGTTGTTGTTAAGTGCCGTCGAGTCGCTTCCGACTCATAGCGACCCCATGCACAGCAGAACGAAACACTGCCCGATCCCGCACCAGCCCCACAATCCCTGCTAT
>NW_006922322.1:863909-867830 GCF_000298275.1 Orycteropus afer afer | reverse complement strand
CACTCTTCTCTTTGGCTTCCTGGGTTCCACCCCTTCCTCCTGCTCTTCCGGCCTGCTACTCTGTGCTACGCCCGTGCTTACCTTGCTCCCGAAGACCTGGTCCCTCTCGGTAGGGTAGCAAGGGAACGTGTTCGGTGCAGATCAGTGAGTAAGCACAAGCCCGCCTTGTTTCAGTACCTATGCTTAAACTTTTTTGGTAGCTACTATGAATGGTATTGATTTCCTTATTTCTTTTTCAGCACTCTCTTTGCTGGTGTAGAGGAATCCAACTGAGTTTGGATATTGATCTTGTATCCTGTCACTATGTTAAATCTCTCAGTTATTTCCAGCAGAAGTTTTACTGAGTCTCTTGGGTTTTCTAGGTATAGGATCATATCATTGGCAAATAGGGATAGTTTGACTTCTTCCTAACCAATATGATTTCCCTTTCTTGC
Organism: Orycteropus afer afer; assembly: GCF_000298275.1. NCBI lineage: Eukaryota > Metazoa > Chordata > Mammalia > Tubulidentata > Orycteropodidae > Orycteropus > Orycteropus afer. The sequence goes on along the minus strand of NW_006922322.1, from coordinate 867,396 downwards.
CTTATTGCCCTGGTTAGGACCTCCAATACAATTTTGAACAGAAGTGGTGATAGAGGGCATCCTTTTCTGGTTCCTTATCTCAAGAGGAATGGTTTCAGTCTCTATCCATTGAGAATAATGTTGGCTGTTGGTTTTCCATATATGTCCTTTATTATGTTGAGAAATGTCCCTTCTATTGTTACTTTTCTGAGAGTTTTGATCAGGAATGGGTGCTGGATTTTATCAAATGCCTTTACTACATTAACTGATATCATCTTGTGGTTCTTTCCTTTTGTTTTATTTATGTGGTAGATGATGTTGATTGTTTTTCTAATATTGAACCATCTTTCTGTACATGATATGAACCCCATTTGATCATAATTAATTATTTTTTAATATGTTGTTGGAGTATATTGGCTAGGATTTTGTTGAAGATTTTTGCATCAATATGCATGAGTGATATTGGTCTGTAGTTTTCGTTTTGAGTGAAGTATTTGCCTTGTTTTGGTATCAAGGTTACACTTCATAAAATGATTTTAAGGGGATTCTATCCTTTTCTGTGTTTTATAATAGTTTGAGTAGGATCAGTGTAAGTTCTCTGTATGTTTGGTAAAATTCTTTGGTGAAACTGAGCAGGAATTTTTTTTGTTAGTAATTTTTTATAACCCATTACATTTCTTCTTTGTTATGGATTTGTTCAACTTTTCCACCTCACTTTGTGTCAGTTTAGGGAAGTAGTGTGTTTCTTGAAATCTGTACATTTCTTCCAGATTTTCAAATTTGTTGGAGTACATTTCTTTGTAGTATCTTAATATTATCTTTTTATTTCAGTTGGTTCTGATGTGATGTTGCCTGTTTTGGTTCTCATTTGTGTTTTGTCATATTCTCTCTCTCTTTTCCTTTGTTAAATTTGCCAGTGATTTGTCAATTTTTTACAAAAAACAACTGCTGATTTTTTCTATTGTTTTTCTATTTTCCGTTTTACTGATTTCTGCTCAAAACAATAGGGGATAGGAAGAGATTGAGGAGATCAAGGAGTCAACCACAGGGAGCCAAGTGAGGAGAAAGAACCCAGATAACCCCCCACAAGCAGTGAGGCAGGAAGCAGGGACAGGACAGAAAAGTCAAAGGGAACTGGAACAGAAAGAGGAGTTAGCCACAGGTATCCAGGTAAGGGTGGCTGGAGAGGTTTCCAACAGCTAAGGGAGACAAATTTGTCTGTCGGTTTGTCGTACTGTGGTGACGTGTTGCTGTGAGTTTTGAGGCTGTGCCACTGGTGCTTCAAAGCCAGCTGGGTGCACCTGTTGCACAGATATCATCCCAGCTTGTAGACAGAGACAGACTAGGAAGAAGGAAGAGGCCATCCACTTCTCAAAGAATTGGCCAGGGAAAAACTTATGAATAGCAGAGAAACATTGTTTGATACATTACTGTGCAACTTTATGAATAGTCCAGAAACATTTTCCAATACAGAGGAGGAAGATAAGTCACTTAGCTTAGAAAACTCTCAAAGTAGGACTGGGCAAGAGTTGCATTATCAGAGTAAAATAAGCCTTATTTATATGGATAAGGCAAAGCTTTTGAGATCTCCATTTGCTGACATGGTACCACTCAAATTGAGAAGAAACAGCAGCAAACATCCATTAATAATCAGAACATGGAATGTACAAAGTATGAATCTGGGATAACTGGAAGTTGTCAAAACAGAAATGGTTTTGGCCATTTTGAATCAGACAACCATATGATCTACTATGCTGGAATGACAGTTTGAAAAGGAATGGTGTGGCATTCATCATCACAAAGTATGTTTCAAGATCTATCCTGAAGTACAATGCTGTCAATGATAGGATAATCTCCGTATGCCTACAAGGAAGACCTGCTAATACGACTATTGTTCAAATTGATGAGGAAATTTAAGATTTTTACCAACTTCTACAGTCTGAAATTGACCGAACTTGCAATCAGGATGTGTTAATTATCACTGGTGACTGGAACACACGAGTTGGAAATAAATAAGAATCACTGGTAGTTGGAAAATTTGGTTTTGGTGACAGAAATAATGCTGGAACTCACATGGCAGAATTTTGCAAGACCAACGACTTGTTCATTGCAAACACCTTTCTTCAACAACACAAATAGCAGCTCTGCACATGGGCTTCACCAGATGGAACACACAGGAATCAGATTGACTACATCTGTGGCAAGAGGCAATGGAAAAGTTCAATATCTTCAGCCAGAAGCAGGCCAGGAGCTGATTGTGGAACAGATCACCAACTGCTCATATGCAAGATCAAATTGAAGTTAAAGACAATTAAAACAACTCCACAAATATATCCCAGCTAAATTTAGAGACCATCTAAAGAATACATTTGATGCATTGAACACAAATGACCAGAAACCAGATGAACTGTGAGATGACATCAAAAGCATCATCCATGAAGAAAGCAAGAAGTCACTAAAAAGACAACAAAAGAAGAGAAGACCAAAATGGATGACAGAAGAGACTCTGAAACTTGACTTTGAGAAGAGAGTAGCTAAAGCAAATACAAGAAATGACTAGATAAAATAATTGAACCAAAGATTTCAAAGAGCAGCTCAAGAAAACAAGGCCAATTACTATAATGAAATGTGCAAAGACCTGGAGTTGTAGAGCCAAAAGGGAAGAACATGCTCAGCATTTCTCAAGCTGAAAGAATTGAGGAAAAAATTTAAGCCTCAAGTTGCAATATTGAACCATTCTAAGGGCAAAACCTTGAATGATGCAGGGAACATCAAGAGAAGATGGAAGGAATACACAGAATCACTGTACCAAAAAGAACTGGTTGATCTTCATCCATATCAGGAGGTAGCATACGATCTAGAACCAATGGTACTAAAGGAGGAAGTCAAAGCTGCAATGAAGGAATTGGCAAAGAACAAGGCTCTGGGAATTGACAGAATACCTATTGAGATATTTCAACACATGGATGGCTCACTGGAGGCACTCACTCAGTTATGCCAAGAGATTTGGAAGACAGATACCTGGCCAACTGACTGGAAGAGATCCATATTTGTGCCCATTCCAAAGAAAGGTGATCTCACACAATGTGGAAATTATCGAACAATATCATTAATATTGCATGCAAGTAAGATCTTACTGAAAATATTTCAAAATGGTTGCAGCAGTATATTGACAGAGAACTTCCAGAGGTGCAAGTTGGATTCAGAAGAGGACATGAGACAAGGGATATCATAGCTGTTGTCAGATGGATCTTGGCTCAAAGCAAAGAATACCAGAAAGATGTTTACTTGTGCTTTATGACTATACAAAGGTATTTGTGTGGCTCATGATAAATTATGGATAACATTGAGAAGAATGGAAATTCCCAAACACTTGATTGTGTTGTTGTTGTTGTTTTTAAATGCCGTGGAGTCGTTTCCGACTCATAGCAACCCCATGCACAGCAGAACGAAACACTGCCCGATCCCGCACCAGCCCCACAATCCCTGCTATACTTGAGCTCATCAT
>NW_006922322.1:855096-862256 GCF_000298275.1 Orycteropus afer afer | reverse complement strand
CACATCAGCAAATGAAGGTCTTGAAAGCTTTCTCTTTTCCATATGAGTAAGGCTGGGTTTACTCAGATGTTGCAATTCTTTCCCAGTCCCATTTTGAGAGCCTTTTACTTGATTGCAGTCATGAGGAATCTGTACCTTGACCAGGAGGGTGTCTTTCAAACAGAACAAGGGGACACTGCAGGAAGTGAGTACATCAGGGTTGTATCCTTTCCCCATACTTTTCAATCTATATGCTGAGAAAATACTCTGAGAATCTGGACTATATGAAGAAAAATGTGGCATCAGGATTGAAGGAAGTATCATAAACAATCTGAGATACGCTGATGATATAACTTTGCTTGCTGAAAGTGATGATGACTTGAGGCACTTACTGATGAAGATTGAGGAACACAGTCTACAGTATGGATTACATCTCAATATAAAGAAGACAAAAATCCTCATAACTGGACCAATAAGCAACATCACGATAAATGGTGAAAAGATTGAGGTTATCAAAGAATTCACGTTACTTGGTTCTACAATCAAGGCCAATGGAAATAGCAGTCAGGACATTAGACAACATGTAGCACTGGTGAGGAACTGTGAAGGAACTGTTCCAAGTGCTGAGGAGCAAGGATCTCTCCTTGAGGACTAAGGTGTGCCTGACCCAGGCCATGTTTCCAATCGCCTCATATGCATGTGAGAAGTGGACAATGAATAAGGAAAACCAAAGAAGAGTTGATGCTTTTGAGTTGTGGTGGTGGCAAAGAATGCTGAAGGTACCATGGACTGCCAAAAGAACTAACAGATGTGTCCTGGAGGAAGTGCAGCCAAGATGCTCCTTGGATGGTCAGACTTCGCCTCACCTATTTTGGTCATGTTGTCAGGGGGGACCATTCCCTGGAGAAGGATGTCATGCTTGGTAGGGTGGAGGGTCAACAAAAGAGGGGAAGGCCTTTGACAAGATGGATTCACATGGTGGCTGCAACAATGGGCTCAAGTATAGTGAGGATCATGGTGCTGGTGCAGGATGGGGTGGTGTTTTCTTCTGCTGTGCATGGGGTCACTGTGTTGGAAGGGACTCGACGGCACCTAACAACAACAGCTTGAATTTTTATTATCTCCTTTCTTCTGGTGATTGTAGGCTTGTCTTGTTGTTTTCTAATTGTTGGAGATGTTGGTATAAAGTGTTAATTTTGGCTCTTTCTCCTTTTTTTAAGTGTGCATTTATTGCTATAAATTAGCCTCTGATCACTGCTTTTGCTGTGTCCCAAATATTTTGGTGCCTTGTGTTTCATTCTTGTTTGATTCAAGGAATTTTTTAATTTTTAATTTTTTCTATGACTTAGTTGTCCTTAAGGAGGGTGTTGTTCAGTTTCCATGTTTTTGCTCTTTTTCCATTGATCTTCCTATTGTTGATTTCTTATTTGATAGCATTGTGATCTGAGAAGATGCTTTGAAGTATTCCAATGTTTTTAAATTGATTAAGGCTTGCTTTATGGACTAACATATGGTCTATCATGGATTATGTTCCATGTGCACTGGAAAATAATGTATATAGTGCTATCATTGGGTGAAGTGCTCTGTAGATGTCTATAAGTTCAAGTTGGTGGAGGGTATTGTTTAGCTCTTCTGCGTCTTGTTGATTTTCTTTTCGGTTGTTCCATCTTTCATTGAAAATGGTATATTAAAAGTCTCCTACTATGACTGGGGATTCATCTATTTGCCTGGTCAATTCTGTTAAAGTCTGATTTACATAATTGTGGGCTCTTTTATTGGGTCCATTGATATTTATTATGATTATATCTTCTTTTTCAATTGATCATTTAATCATTATATAATGTCCTTTCTTGTCTTTATGGTGGTTTTTGTCTTAAAGTCAATTTTATCTGGAATTGATATTGCCACAACTGCTCTTTTTTGTTTGGCCATTTGCTTGATATATCTTTTTCCAACCTTTGATTTTTAGTCTATTTTTATCTTTGTCTCTAAGGTGTGTCCCTTGTAGACAGCATATTGATGTGTTATATTTTCTTATCCAGTTGGCAGCCCTCTGTCTCTTGAGTGGTGCATTTAATCCATTGATATTCAGTGTAATTATCAACAAGTATGAATTAGTTGCTTTCATTTTGTTATGTGTTCTTTCATGGTATTCCTAGTTTCTGTGTTCCATATAATTTTCTATGCTGAGCTCACTATGTTTATGAATCTTATTATCATTTCCTTGGCTGTTAGTGTTTTAATATTTGCTAAATATTTGTGCTTCTCCTCTTTTTGATTGTGATGTGAAGGTTTATCATTTTTCTTTGAGGTTACCCTGTGATTTGTAATTTTCTCCCCAAGTTTAGGAAAGTTCATTCTATCTTGCATCTCTCTTGACTTCCTCACCATTTAGAAGTTCTGTAACTACACTATTTTTACTCTCTTTTTGGTTTGTAGTTGTCCTAATTTGCCAATTGTTGTCTCTGGTTCCCTGTTTACAATCTTTAAGCTTATGTTACTTTGGATACTTCCATAACAATCTACTTCTGTAGTGATACTGCCTTGGAAACCCAAGGAGGGGTTGCTATGAGTCAGGTTTGACTCGACGGCACAAAACAGCAACAACAACAACATAGCTGTGTTGGTTTATGGGCTATGTCATCTTGTGTATTAATGGTTTCTTGTTGTTTGTTATTATTGGTTCTTTGTTCAATGGATTCCTTTTAGTATCTCTTGTAAGGTTAGTGGGGTTTTAACAAATTCCCTTATTTTCTGCTTGTCTGGAAATGTCCTAATTTTACCACCATATATGAAAGACAATTTTGCTGGGTTGGAATTCTTGGTTGGAAATTCTTCTCTTTCAGGGTTTTATATATACCATCCAATTGCCATCTCACATGCATGGTTTCTGCTGAGAAATCAGAGCTTAGTCTTAATGATTTCCCTTTGTAAGAAACTGTTTTTCCCATGCTGTTTTTAGGATTCCTTCTTTTTCTTTGGTTTTTGTGAGTTTGATGATATATGTCTTGGTGATTTTCTTTTGGGGTCTATCCTGTTTGGGGTTTGTCGGACTTCTTGAATGGATGTGTTCTCACCTTTCATCATATCAGGGAAATTATTTAACATATCTTGGCCAAATATTTCAGTGGTTTTATATTTCTCTTCCTCTTCTGAAGTTCCAGTTAAATATAGGTTTTTCTTTTTGATGATACACTATTTTAAACTTAGGCTTTCTTCTGTTTGTTTTGATCTTTTTTTCTGATTGATCCTTTTCCAAAGAAATATTGAGGTATTTCTCTTCAATCTCACTAATTCTGTCTTTCTTCTCTTTGATTCTACTCCTTTGTCCTTTGAATGTGTTATGTATTTCTGAAAATTTAGAATTAATCCTCTGGATTTCTATCTGTAGATTTTGTATCACTTCTAATTTTTCATTTGTTTTGTCATTTTGTTTTTGTATTTTCTTCTGAAATTGTTCTAGGGTTTTGTCTGTGTTTTCCTTATTTTTGTAAGTGTTTTCTTTGATTTTTCTTTCAATTCTTTGAAAATAGCTAAGTGAAATTCTTTTGAATTCCTCATCAGGGATTTTCCAATGCTGCTTCTTCCTCAGGGATATGTTCTTGGTCTGTACCCTTCTCCCTGGTTTCTACCACTTTATCTTTCTTCTTTGTCTGGACTGTGACGGTCTGTTGCTTCTGAGACATTGTGATGTTGTTGTAGTTAGATCTCTGTTAACTGTGAAAAGCAGTTAAGTGTGAGTAAGGATCTTCTTGCTTGCTTATCATTGGCCAGTTGGTGGATAAGATTAGTGGTGGCTCTTAGTAAGTGGAGCTACAGGAAGTGAGGGTGTGGTTGCATTGCATGGGCATGGTTGTTGTTTCCCACTCAGACAAAAACAACAATACAAAAACCATCAAATAAGTAAAAGCAAGCAGACAAAAAGCACACTACATAAGCACACAGGAATAATCACCAAAAATAAAAAAAGCAAGGGGACAATAAGAGTAAAAAGGTAGAGTTGGAAAATAATGAAGAAAAAAATGGGAAAATGCAAAAATAATTAAAAGGAATGGAATTAACCATGAGAAAGAAAATAATGTGAACCAGGAATAGGGAAGAGAGAAAATGCTGAAAACTAGAACCTGGGAAGGAAATAATAAAGAATAATAATAATAAAAAGGACAAATAATAATAATAATAATTTAAAACTGATAAAAACAAACAAACTAAAAAAAAAAAAAGAAAAGGAAAAAATATCTGGGCAGGGTGAGGCAAGGTACCCAGGTTCTATTATAGCACACACACTGGAATGGAATTCCTTCCAGCCCAGAGGGGGGTGTGATTGAGGGATGGCTGTACCACTCTTCACCAAGAGGGTGTGGAGTATAAGAGTAGTAAAAGGAATATCACATCTTTCCAATCATTCATGTCTGGAATGTCTTTGAGGTCCCACAGAAGTGGAGCCTATTCTTAGGTCCCTGGAATCTGAGAGATCTCTGTCACTTTAAATATCCAAAATAGTTGAAATTCTTATAAGCATTCAAAAATTCTGCACCCACTTGACAGCCAAAAGTCCATAGCTTAGCCTCTCTCCATCTTCACTGCTTCTCCTTTTTTTCACCACCCACCAGTGCAATAGTCCGTGCAGCCCCTGACTAACAGGGCTGATTTTTATGTTAATCCTTAGGTTATAACACCACTATCTAATCTAATATCTAATCTATCTGTACCATCAACATCACTAACAGACTGCAGCTCCAAATGTCTCCTTTTTTTGGTGTTTTTATGCAGGTTTTTCTACTAGTTGGAGTTTAGTCTACTTCTGTATACCTCCTTTCAGAGCCCAGGGCTTCAGGGTTATTTTCTATATCTATGTTAATTGCTTCCTTGTTTCTTTGTTGAAGAGGGTCTGTGTATTTGTCTGTCTATTCCTCCATCTTACTGAAATTCTCACCTTCCCCTCCACCGTATGAAGCATGATATCCTATTCCAGGGAACGGTCCCTCCTGACAGTATGACCAAAGCAGATGAGATGAAGTCTGGCCATTCTCTTTTCTAAGGAACATTCTGGCGACACTTCTTCCAGGACAGATTTGTGAGTTCTTTTGTCATTCCATGGCACTGTCTGATTTTTCCTCAACACCACAACTCAAAAGCTTCAACTCCTCTTTGGTATCTTCCTTATTCTTTGTCCTTCTTTCACATGCATATAAGGTGATTGAAGACACCATGGCTTGGGTTAAATGTGCCTTACTTAGTCTTCAAAGATACATGTTTACTCTTCAGCACTTTAAACAAGTTTTTTGCATCAGATTGCCCAATGCAATATGTCCTCTGATTTCTTGAGTGCTGTTTCCATTTGTGTTGATTGTAGAGTCAAGTAATATGAAACCTTTGACAACTTCCATCTTCTCTCCATTTATCATGATGCTTCTTTTTGATCCAGTTGTGAAAATTTTCAGGTTTTTTTTTTTTTTTCTGTGTGTGTATGTGTGTGTCTGTTGTGGTGTAATCCATGCTGCAAATTGTAATCTTTAATCTTAGCAGTAAGTGCTTCAAGTCGTCTTCATTTTTAGCAAGGAAAGTTGTGTTGTCTACATATCACAAGTTGTTAATAAGTCTTCCTCCAAACTTGATGCCACATTCTTCTTCATATTGACCAGCTTTTTGGATTATTGGATCACACTGCAGATTGAGTAAGTATGGTGAAAGGACACAACACTGGCACATGTCCTACCTCATTTAAAACCATGCAGTATTCCCCTTCTTTTTTTCAAACAACAGCCTCCAATGTACAGATCTATATACAGGTTCCTTATGAGCACAATTAAGTGTTCTGGAATTCTCATTCTTCTCAATGTTATCCATAATTTGTTATGATCCACACAATCAAATGTTTCTGCATACTCAATAAAACACAAGTAAATATCTTTGCTTTCAGCCAAGGTCCATCTGACATAAACAATGATATCCTTATTTCTTTGTCCTTTTCTGAATTCAGCTTGCATTTCTGGAAATTCTGTCAATATATTAATGTAACCATTTTTTAATTATCTTCAGCAAGATTGTGCTTGTGTGTGATAATAATCATATTGTTCAATAATTTCTGAAATCTGCTGGCTCACCTTTCTTTGGAATGGTACAAGTATGGATCTTTTCTATTCAGTTGGCCAGGTAGCTGTCTCACAAATTTTTTGTCATACACAAGTGAGAGTCTGCAGCATGACATCCATTTGTTGAAACATCTTGAAGGGAATTCCATCAGTTCCTGGAGCCTTGTATTTTTGCCAATTCCTTCAGTGCAGCTTTTACTTCTTCCTTCAATATCTTGGTTCTGGTCAAATGCCACGTCTTGTAATGGATGAACATTGACCAACTCTTTTTGGTACAGTGACTGTGTATTCTTTGCATCATCTTGGACATTTCCTGAATCATTCAGGAGATCTCTTCAAGGCATTTGAAGGCTAACCAGAAGGTCGGCAGTTCAAACCCACCAGCCACTTTACAGAAGGAAGACTGGGCAATCTACTTCCATAAAGATATACTGCCTTGGAAACCTAATGGGGATCACTATAAGTTGGAATAGACTCAATTGCAGTCAGTTTGGTTTTGGTTTGAATCATTCAATATTTTGCCCATAGAATATTTCAATATTGCAACTCAAGGCTTGAATTTCTTCTTTAGTGCTTTCAGCTTGAGAAATGCTGTCCGTGTTCACCATTTTGGTTTTCTAACTCTGAGTCTTTGCACATTGCCTTATCATAATTGACTTTGTCTTCTCAAGCTACACTTTGAAATCTTCTGTAAAGCTCTTTGATCTTGTTATGTCTTCCATTTCCTTTAGCTACTCTCCACTCAAGGGCAAGGTTCAAAGACTCTTCTGACATCAATTTTGTTCTCTTCTTCATTTTCTGTCTTCTTGTTATTATTATTATTGTGATTTGGGTGAAGGTTTATAGAGAAAATTCACTTTCCATACAGCGGTTCACATATATTATGTCTCATGATATTGACCACAGTTTACCACAATGCAACAGCTCCCCTCTCACTTCCTCCCCATAGTTACCTCTTCCCTGTGTCCATCCCTCCATGCATTCCTGTGCCCTGAGCTGTCTCCCTGTGCATAAGCAGCCCTTCTTTCTCCATGATTGTTCTCTCCAAGGAGTGTATCTACCTCAGGTAAATGTTCAACTCATATG
>NW_006922322.1:853853-854516 GCF_000298275.1 Orycteropus afer afer | reverse complement strand
ATTCTGATCATTCACATAAACTTATAGGACCATTGTCTACCAACCCTATATATGTTCTTGGATACACTCCCCATTTCATAGACATACCTCATCATACAGCCTGTCCACCCATCTATCCACCCATATACCCATGTTAACCTTCACTGACAACGCACTACTGTATGTACAAAAGGGTTCATCTTCATTGTCTGTTCCTCCCATGTACCTCTCTATATCTTTCTCATCTTCAATACTGCCATATTGGTCACTCATATTTGGTACATTGCCCTTTTCTTCACCCAAATCAATACTTATCTCTATCTATCTAACAGCTTTCCCTCCCACCCCCCACCACTGGTAACCAACAAAGAAAATTTCTTTCAATAGATAAACCTTTCCTTGACTTTTATAATAATGGACTAATACAAAATTTGTCCTTTGTGATTGATTTATTTCACTCAGCATAATGTCCTCCAAGTTCATCCACGTTATGTGGTGTTTTGCAGGTTCTACATTATGTTTTAGCATTGCATAGTATTCCATTGTGTGTATGTACCATAGTTTGGTTATCCATTCTTCATTTGATGGACATCTAGGTTGTTTCCATCTTTTGGCTATTGTAAATAGTGCTGAGATGAACATGGGTGTGCATATATCTGTTCTTGTCATGGATCTCACTTCTTT
>NW_006922322.1:848223-853753 GCF_000298275.1 Orycteropus afer afer | reverse complement strand
TTGAAGATACCTAAATATAATTCTTTTGAATTCCTTACCCAAGAGTTCTACTGCTGCTTCTTCCTCAGGGCTGTGCTCTGGGTCTGTATCCTGCTCCCTTGTTTCTATCACTTTATCCTGTTTCTTTGTGTAGACTGTGATGGTTTTTTGTCTTCATGGTATCATGGCATTGTTGTATTTAGATCTCTGTTAACTGTGAAGAGCAGCCAAGGGTGATTTAGGCTCTTCTTTGTGTTTTTTTATCATTGACCTGTTTGTGGAGAAGGAGGTAGTGGTTCTTGCTTAGTAAGTGAAGTTGCAGGAGGTGTGGGTGTTGTTGTGTCTTTTGAGACTTTTGTTTTCTCACACTCAGACACAAATTGCATTTGGATAACAATCAAAAACTAAAAGCTCATGGACAAAAAACAAACCATGTAATCACACAGGAACAGTAACTGAAAAAATGGAAAATGAAGAAGAAAAAACAAGAAAACCTGTAATATCTGGGGATAGGGCACTAAGAAAAGAAATAGAGAAGGAGAATAATGAAGGGAAAAAATGGGACAAAATGCAATAAGAACAACAAGGAATGGGGTTAACCATGAGAAAAAATAGGAGAGGGGAAAAAAAAAACAACACTTAAATTAAAAAAAAGAAAAAAAAAAAAATTCAACCCAGAACAGGGAAAAGAAAAAAGTGTTTAAATCTAGCACCTGGGATGGGAAGATTAAGAATAATAATAAAAAGGACAAAATATTATTAATAATAGTTGTTTTAAAACAGACAAATACAAGCAAACTTATCACCAGAAAAAAGAAAGAAAAAAAGAGTAAAGGAAAAAAAATCAGTGGAGGACAGGGCAGGGCACCCAGGCTCTCTCTGAGCACACAGACTGTGATGGAGTTTCTGTGGGCCCAGAAAGTAGGTGAAAGTGGGGGATGGCTGCACCTCCGTTCACCAAGTGGGTGTGGGGTATAAGAGTAACAAGAAGAATGTTGTACCTTTTCAGTCTTGCAGGTCCCCAGTGTCCTTGGGTTTGCTGTAAAGCAGAACGTGTTGTTAAGCCCTAGGAATCTGTGAGAGCACTATCTCTTTAAATATCCAAAATAGTCAAGCCACTTTTAAATCTTCAAAATGGTGGCTTCCTCCAGACCGGCAAAAGTCCACAGCTCATCCAGCCTTTCTCTTCACCTTCTCCATTTATTCCCCAGCCACCAGAGCAGTCCTCTGTGCGGTCTTTGGCTAGCAGGGCTGATTTTTAGGTTAATTCTTAGATCCCACCAACACTCGGGAATCTCCAAGCTGTCTGTGCCATCAGGATTACTCAGGATCGCTGCCAGACTGCAGCTCTGTCTGTCTCCTTTTTTGGTATTTTCATGCAATTTTTTCTGCTAGTTGGGGTTTAGTCCACTTCTATATCCATCCCTTCAAGGCTCAGGGGTCCAAGATTATCTTCCGTGTCTGTGTTAATTGGTTTTCCTTTTCTTTGTTAAAGAAGATCTGTGCAGTCTTTCTGCCTAGTCTGCCATCTTGCCGGAACTCCCATTTTCTGTCTTTTTAATGACCTTTTGGTTTCTTCATGAATTTTGTTCTTGATGTCATCTCACAATTCCTCTGATGTTCAGTCATTGGTGTTCAATGCATCAAATCTATTCTTTAGATGATCTCTGAATTAAAGAGAGAAATAATCAAGGTCATGTTTTGGATATTGTGGTCTTATTTTAATTATCTTCAGCTTCAAGTTGAACTTGCAGTCGATGGTCTGTTACACAATCAGCCCCTGACTTTATTTTGGCTGGAGATACTGAGCTTCTCTATCACCTCTTTGCACAGATGAGGTCTATTTGATTCCTGTATACTGCATCTGAGAAAGTATGCATGCATAGCCTCTGTTTATGCTGTTGAAGAAAGGTATTTGCAATGAATAAGTTGTTTGTCTTTCAAAATTCTATCATATGATCTCCAACATCATTTCTATCACTGAGGCCATGTTTTCCAACTACTGGTGATTCTTCTTTGTTTCCAACTTTTGCATTCCAATTACCAGTAATAACAACACATCTTGATTGATGTCTGTCAATTTCAGACTGCAGAAGTTGGTAAAATTCTTCAAATTCCTAATCTTTGGCTTTGGTAGTTGGTGTGTAAATCTGAATAATAACCATATTATCTGGTCTTTCTTGCAGGCCTATGGATATTATCCTTTCTCTAACAGCATTGTATTTCTCAATAGATCTTGAAACATTCTTTTTGATGATTAATTCCACACCATTCCTCTTCAATGTATCATTGCAGACATAGTAGATCATACGGTTGTCTTATTCAAAATGACCAAATCAGTCAATTTTAGCTCACTAATGCCTAGGATATCGATCTTTATGCATTCCATTTCATTTTGGACAACTTCCAATTTTCCTAGATTTATACTTTGTACATTCCATGTTCTGATTATTAATGAATGTTTTCAGCTGTTTCTTCCACTTTTGAATGATGTTACATCAGCAAATAGAGGTCCCAAAAGCTTTACTCCATCCATATCATTAAGTTCTACTCAACTCTGAGTAGGCAGCACTTCCCCATTCATACTCTGAGTGCCTTCCAACCTGAGGGGATCATTTTCCAGCACTATATTGAACAATGTTTCAGGGCTATTCATAAAGATTTCCAGTAATATATCCACAGTATTTAACTGCTATTCATCAAGTTTTCACTGGTCAATTTTTAAAGAAGTGGATGTCCTCTTCATTCTTCCAAGTCTGTCTTAGTCTGGAAGCTCTGATGAAACCTGTCCACCATGGGTGATCCCTCCTGTTATTTGAAACACCAATGGCATAGCCTCCAGACTCACACGACATGCAAGCCACCACAGTATGACAAACTGACAAATGAGTGATGGTTATGGCAATTGGACAAATTAATAAATAATAAAAACAGATTCAGTAACATGTAGGACCAATCTCAATTACAGTTCCATGAGAAGAGTGGGAAGGAAATGGTATAGAAATATATTTGAAGAAATAATTGCTGAAAATTTTCAAATTTTGGGGAAAATATCAGCCTATATTCAAAAAATAACTCCAACTGAGATTGTAAAAGTGAAAATATGGGAAATCAAAGATAAAAATAATAAATAATAACACTCATAAAACATGACACTTTGCACAAATGTTACTAATTATACTGGGAGTCCCTGCGTAGTGCAAAGGAATATACACTGGGCTACAAACTTTACACCTTTGTTTGATTTGAACTCACGTAGATGTGCCTCAGAAGAAAGGTTTGATGATCTGTTTCCAAAAGGTCACAGTCAAGAAAACCCCAAGGAGCACCTTATACTCTGTAAAACACCAGGTTATAATGAATTGTAATAAACTGAATAACAACTTGTTTTCAGTTTGGAAACAATAATACAAATGATGCCTGATTTCTCATGAAGAACAGTTTGAAACCAGAAAAATTGGGAACTGGGTCTTTAATGTGCTAAAAAATAAAAGAAAAAAAAAGTAAAAAAATAAAATGGCAAAAGGAATTCATTTTATATGGGATGGTTCTTATATCTCACAATGATATATTACACTATTAATCCTAATATACCAGGTAGAGTCTAGCATAGCAAAGTGGCTGTGATGATTTTAATATCAGACATAGTTGATCTCAATTAAAAAGATTATAAAGCTGGTCATTTACAGTAATGAAATAATGGCTTCATCTGGAGAACATAATATTCTGTAATGTTAATGAACATAATAACTTCATATGAAAGAAAAGCAGAGCAAAGAAAAGGGACAAATAGAAAAATCCATAATCATCCAGAATAGATGGAAATTGTATTATCCCTCTTTCAGTAATTGCTAGAACAAATGGACAAAGAAGTGAATGATGGAATAAAAACATAACCAATGCTCTCTACCAATTAATCTTACTAAAAATTTAAAACATTACACTTAACTGCAATATGTATACTAACTCACAGCCATAGAGTTGAACGCAACTCATAGCAACCCCTCCTTGGATTTCTGAGGCCGTATCACTATTGAAGTAGATTGCCCAACCTTCCTTCTGAGGAGTGGCTCATGGGTTTGAACTGCCAGCCTTATGGTTAGCAGTCAAATGCCAACTTATATAGCATATTTTTATTTCACATAGAAATTTACTACATATATAAAATGTTTTACCATAAAATGTTTCATAGGTTTCAACATATTAGTTTTTCAGAATATTCTTTCTAACCAACTAATAAAAAAAAAAAAAAAAACAGAAATCACAGTAGATAAGACATATAGATACCTCAAATATATGGAAATTAAAAAGTGTAATCGGAATATCACATGGGTCAAAAAGAATAAAAAATAATTTAGTGAAATGTTGATAAAAAATAGAAAGCATGTGTGAGATCCAACTAACCTAGTATTTACATTTAAATTTATAGCCTTAAATGTGTATGTTAGCCAAAGGAAAAAAAAAGACAAATAATAAATTGTATGCAATGATCAAAAATTTCACCTAAAGAAGCTAAAAGGAACTACAACCTGAAGTTTAATGAAGTAATTAGTAAAGTTAACTACTATGATCAATGAGATAGAGAAAAATAAAATTTATTAAAATTAAATAGTTGGTCATTTGAAATATTAATATAATTGATAACAAAACCATTCAAGGAAAAGAGAGAGGAAGCAAGGGTGTAAAGATAAAGAACAGGAGTATGATCATCAATATCTGTAATGAAAAACATGTGATCACAAGGAGTACATAGACATTAGAAAGATGATAAAAAATAAGGAGTAGTATTTCCTTAAATACTTATGGAAAACAATAGGACAAAATGGGAAAATTTATTGAAAAATACAATTTACGAAAATTGATATTCAAAGTAGAAAATATAAATAGATATAACGAGCAAAAAAAAAAAATCAAACCAGTTAACTAGTTGCCATTGAGTTGACTCTGGTCATGGTGACCTCATGTGTGTGAGTAGAACTGTGCTCTATAAGCTTTTCAGTGGCTGATTTTTCAAAAATAGATGACCTGTCCTTCCTTCCACAGCACTTTTGGGTGGACTCAGTCCTCCAACTTTTTGTTTAGCAGTGAGTACATAATGAGAACTTCAGACACTCAAGTAAATTCTATCAATTATTTAAGGATAAACCAAACTAAACCTACTGCTGTCAAGTGGATTTGAACTCATAGCAACCATATGTGTAGAACTGCCCCATAGCAATGTCAAACATGTAAATCATTACAGAAACAGACTGCCACATCTTTCTCCTTGGAGCAGCTTGTAGGTTCAAACTGCTGAACTTTTGGTTAGCAGCCAAGCACTTTAACAATTGCACCACCAAGGCTCCTATTGTACAAAGACTTTTCTGAAAATAGAAGAAAAATCCTCAATTTTTTCCAAAAATCATGATAATGAAGATTCTAAAACCTAAAATTATTAGAAGAAAATAAAATTACAGCTACAAATCCTTAATAAGTATAACCATATATATATATTTTTTTTTAATTAGGATTTGGGTGAAGATTTACAGAGTAAATTCACTTTTCATATAGC
>NW_006922322.1:825805-841333 GCF_000298275.1 Orycteropus afer afer | reverse complement strand
GTCTGTGTTAATTGGTTTCCCTTTTCTTTGTTGAAGAGGGTCTGTGCAATCCTTCTGCCTAGTCCGCCATCTTGCCCCGCCTCTCCATAACCATATTTTTTAAGCTAAATCATACCAAGCATAATCCAGCTCAATACTGAGATTATAGCTATACTATGATTGATTGGATTTTCCCAGGAGTGTAACTTTTCCTAAACATTTGAAGACTTAAAATAACTATCCAAATAAACAGAACAAAGAAAACACATTATCATCCTAATAGATGGAAAGAAACATTGAACAACATTCACCTACCTTTTTTAATTAGAAAAAATAGAAATCTTTTTCAATCTGAAAAAGAACAGAGGAAAAATATATAACTATCCTTGCACTAGCTAGTGAAATATTTCCTCATAATATGAGGCAAAACGCCAAGTTATGCTTTCCCATTTCTATTAAATATCTTAATAGAGATGCTAGTAATTAAACAAGAAGACATAATAAAAAGCATAAAGTTGGAAAGGAGGAAGTAAGCCATCATATTTATAAATAATGTGGTTGTATATGTTAGGTCAGTGAATAGCACTGATTTCAGGTGATAGTACTGAAGGGCAAATTAGTTTTCACAATTATTTCTCTATTATATGATATTTAGATTTTGATATTCAATTTATTTACCTTCCAATAAACTTTCCTTAGAGAAAACCTTGAACAACCACAACCCTCTGAGATCCTGAGGGAAAATAAATCATTTTATTGAATACATAAAGATTTATGAAGGTGCAAAATCTATGAAAGTCTGAACTTATAAGTAAACTAAGAAATTTAGAGAAAAATTTAGGTTATTTCTTACTACACGAGTCTATATTGATAATACTTCTGACTGGGAATATTACTTCAGATCATTGTTTCCGAATTTAAGGAGGTCCCTCCTCTGAATGATACAGGAATTTCCAAAGGCATTTTTACTTTTATTACAGAAAGTGTGTGTGTATGTGCACTCCTGAGACAAAGATACTGCTAAGCATTCTAAAATACTTAGTGTTTAGTGGCCCACTATCAAGAAATATCAAGTACAGAATGTTGGAAGTGTCAAGGTTGAGAAACACTAATCCAGGTTGTTCCTTTCAACTTTATTATGTCCATGATGAACTTCATTTACTTTGTAACAACTTAATTATTGTATATGTATGTACATAGCATACAATTCATTCCTTTTATATCTAATTTATAAATTTCAATAAATTCTGGATATGTATTTCATTTTTCCTTAAATGTGATTGGAGTTATTTCAAAGTCTATTCATTGCTTCACCCATTGTTACCATTCATCAGCAATGATTAGTATAATCATTTAACTCATTTAAGTATACTTTAATGTGCACATGAAATACTACAGCCAGAATCATATTGGGTTTTACATTCTCCAGCCCACACACATTTCAATAACAATTTGTTGCATTGCATTTTGCATCCTTCAAAATTCTTCCAAACCAAGCCAAACTCACTGTCCTCAAGTCATGTTCTGACTCATCTTCAGTTTCCGAGGTGGTATCACTATGGAACTAGATTTCCCAGTCCTCCTCTCTGATTTAGAAATATGAGATCAATGTTTTAATCACATATATGTTAGAGAAAATTTGCAGAAATTTCACAATTTAAGACAAAACCATATATTAATTCTCCATACATAAAATAAAATAGAATTAACATGTGATTTGGCTTAAATTATGAAGGCTTTTTATATGTTTTCTTTAAATCTATGGTGCAAAATTTGTTATTTTTCTGTGAGAATATACTTAACAAAATAATCTAAGGTGAATTATGACTCTAAAATTAATAAAGCTCTAAGAAATCAAATATCAGTTAGGGGTTTAGTGGATAACAGAAAGATTATTTACTTTATGTATTACTATTCATATTATACTGTCAATTGATTCTGTTCTCTTAAGCAAACTTTATACATTCTCTGACTTTTATATCATGGAAAATAATCTAGTATATTTTGTCAATGTTTAAGAAGATAGTAATAGTGTTGCTCTTTTCTCTCCATTTTCTTGTGCAAATAGATGAGAGATGTATTACAAAACCATTGCATAATAACACAATTATCCTGTCATCAATTCTTGCTCAACACAGAAAATTCAGTACAGTAGCGATTTTCATTAACACACACACACACACACACACACTACACTCTATTGAAATATAATTTATGTACTGTAAAATACACTAAACTAAAGTGACATGGGTCAATGCATTATTTTTATTATTATTATAATTATTTTTTTGCACTGTATCCTCCCCTCCCCTACCATCCCCAGTATTCAACAAAGTTTCCTTCCATATATAAAACTTTCCTTGACTTTTTACAATAACAGACTTTTACTACATTTGTCATAATGAAGTTGACTTATTTCACTAAGCATGATGTCCTCCAAATTCATCCACATTATGTGGTGTTTTGCAGATTCCACATTATTCTTTAGTGTTGCATAATATTCCATTGTGTGGAAGTACCATAGTTTGGTTATCCATTCTTCTGTTCTTGGACCCCAAAGTTGTTTCCATCTTTTTGCTATTGTGAGTAGTGCTGCAATGAAGATGGGTGAGTATATATCTGCTTTTTTCCTGTCTCTCAATTATTTAGAATATATACCTAGTAATGGGATTCCTGGGTCAAATGGTATTTCTAACTGCAACTTTTTTAGGAATCATCATGCTGCTTTCCTTAGTAGTTGTATCATTTTAAAGTCTGACCAGCAGTGTATGAGAGTACCAATCTCTCCATATCTTTGCCAGAATTTGTCCTTTTCAGTGTTGTGAACTTTGCCATTAGTGCTGGGGTGAGATGGTGTTTCATTGTTGTTTTGATTTGTATCTCTCTGATGTCTAATGATCTTGAGCATTTCTTTATATGTTTGTTGGCCACCTGAATATCATCTTTTGAAAAGTGTCCATGCATGTCTACTGCTCATTTTTTTTAATTGGATGATTTGTCTTTTTGTTGTTGAGGATTTGGAATTTTCTATAAATTTTAGAAATAAGTCCCTTATCAGATATGTTGTGAATGAATATTTTTTCCAAATTGGTAGGTTCTTTTTTAACTCTTTTGGCAGTGTAATTATCATCAAGAATGAGAAGCCAGATGGGAAGACAGAGTACAGCAGCAGCCAGGGACCCAGGTAAGGAGATAGAACCAGGCCCCAGCCCCTCCAGCCAGAAAAGCAGGGTAAAGAGAAGCCAGGAGGATGATAGAGCAGAGCACCAGCCAGCCTCCAGGTAAGGGGAGTGTTCTGGTTACCTTTGTGCCACTCTGAAAGAATATGCATGAATGGGATGTTCTTAACAAATAGGAGATTATTCTTACAATTTGGAAGCTTTAAGTCTGAGTTCAAAGTGCCAGGCTCTAGGGGCTGGGTGAAAGCCCCTTAACCTTGGGCTTCAGCTCTGCCTTCTTCTCCCACCCCACTGGAGCTAGAGGCTTTTCTTCATTCAGGCAGCTACTGGTTGTTGAGGCTAAAAAGCCCAAGGTCAACAAATAAAAGGCACAGTCCTGATGTTACCAAACCCATGGCAGGCCATTAATTTAAGTCCATTGAAAATCCCAAAGTCAGCAGAGCATGGCAGGCTGCTGAACAATGACACAGCAACATGCAGGGTTCAAGGGTGCCATAAGTTGGACAACATTCCCCAAGGCTTCTCCTCATATACAAGAAGCAGACCATATCCCTAAAGCAGCTACTCAGCCGCTCACAGTAGATTCCACCAAGAAGTTGATCACCAGTCTTATCATGGGGAATACTACATTCAGTGGCTGCCCAGACACTCAACTATAGCTGGTCAACTTGACACACAAATAACCACCACAGGGATCAACCCAGGTCCCACACCCATCACCCAGGAAAGAAGAAGAAAGAGCACCCAACATAGCAGAGCAATAGCCAGGCATCCATATAAGGGGAGGGACATAGGCCACACCCCCACCAGTCAGGATAGTGGGGGAAAGAGAACTTGGGGAGGACAGAGCAGAGAAGTGCCAAGCATCCAGGAAAGGGCAGGGCACAGAGGTTTAAAACAGCTAAGCAAGACAAACTTGTCTGTCAGTTTGTCATACTATTGTGGCTGGTGATTTGCTGTGAGGCTTGAAGCTGTGTTACTGGTGTTTCAAGGGTTAGCAGCATTGCACAAGGTGCTCAGGTTTCAACACAGCTTACAGACTGAGACAGAATAGGAAGAAGGAAAAGGCCATCCACTTCTTGAAGAATTAGTCAGGGAAAACCTTATGAATAGCAGAGAAACAAGGTCTGATACGTTACTGCACAATTTTACAAATTGCCCAGAAATATTATCTGATACAGTGCAGGAGAATGAGCCCCTTAGGTAAGAAGGCTTTCAAAATACTACTAGGAAAGGATTGCATCATCAAAGTAAGAACAAGCTTACTGATATGGATAAAGTAAAGCTTTCAAGAACTCCATTTGCTGATGTGACACAACTCAAAGTAAAGAGAAACAGCTGCAAACATCTAATAATAATAGGAACATGGAGTACATAAAGTATGAATCTAGGAAAATTGGAAGTTGTCAAAAATGAAATTGAATGCATAAAGTTTGATATCCTAGACAATAGTGATCTGAAATGGACCAATTTTGGCCATTTTGAATCAGAGAACCATATGATCTCCTATTCTAGGAATGACAATTTGAAGAGGAATAGCATGACATTCATCATCACAAAAGATGTTTAAAGAACTGTCCTGAAGTACAATACTGTCAGTGATAGGACAATATCCATTTGCCTACAAGGAAGACCAGTTAATATGACTACTATTCAAATTTATAGCCATCAAAGCCAAATATTAGGAAATTGAATATTTTTATCACCTTCTGCAGTCTGAAATTGACTGAATATGCAATCAAGATGTGTTAATTATCACTGGTGACTGTAATGAAAAAGTTGGAGACAAAAAAAGAATCACTGGTAGTTGGAAAATTTGGCCTGGTGACAGAAATAATGCTGGAGATCGCATGATAGAATTTTGCAAGACCAATGACTTATTCATTGCAAATGTCTCCTTTCAACAACACAAATGGTGGCTATGCACATGGACTTCACCAGAGGGAGTACACAGGAATCAGATTGACTATATCTGTACCAGGATGTGATAGAAAATCTCAATATCTTCAGCCAAAACAAGGCCAGGATATGATTACGGAACAGATCATCAACTGCTCATGTGCAAGTTCAACTTGAAGTTGAAGATAATTAAAACAAGTCCACAAGAGTCAAAATATGACCTGGAATATATCCCTCCTGAATTTAGAGACCATATAAAGAATAGATTTGATGCACTGAATACCAATGACTAAAAACTAGAAGAATTGTGGGATGACATCAAGAACATCAGCCATGAAGAAAGCAAGAGATCATTAAGAAGACAAGAAAAGACAAAAGCAGATGTCATAAGAGACTCTGAAATTTGCCTTTAAATGGAGAGTACTTAAAGCAAATGGAAGAAATGACAAGAAAAATGATCTGAACAGCAGATTTAAAAGAGCAGCTTGAGCAGACAAAGCCAATTACTATAATAAAATGTGCAAAGACCTAATGTTAGAAAACTAAAAGGGAAGAACACGCTCAGCACTTCTCAAGCTGAAAAAACTGAGGAGAAAATGTAAGCCTCCAGTTGCAATACTGAAAGATTCTCTGGGCAAAATATTCAGTGATGCAAGAACCTTCAAAAGATGATGGAAGGAATACACAGAGTCACTGTACAAAAAAGAACTGGTAGATGTTTATCCATTTCAGGAGGTGGCATATGATCAAGAACCAATGATATTGAAGGAAGAAGTTGAAGCTGTACTGAAGAAATTGGTGAAAAACAAGGCTCTAGGAATCGATGGAATACCCATTGAGATGTTTCAACAGATGGATGCCCCACTGGAGTCACTCACTCAGTTATGCCAAGGGATTTGGAAGACAACCCCTGGGCCAACAGACTGGAAGAAATCCATATTTGTACTCATTCCAAAGAGAGGTGATGCCATGGAATGTGGAAATTATTGAAAAAAAAATCATTAATATCACAAGCAAGTAAAATTTTACTGAAGATAATTCAAAAACTGTTGCAGCAGTATATTGACAGAGAACTTCTAGAAGTGCAGGCAGGATTCAGAAGAGGATGTGGGACCAGGGATATCATTGCTGATGTCAGATGGATTTTGGCTCAAAGCAAAGAATTCAAGAAAGATGTTTAGTTGTGTTTTATTGACTATGCAAAAGCATTTGATCATGTGGATCATAACAAATTGTGGATAACATTGAGAAGAATGGAAATTCCATAACATTTAATTTTACTCATGAGGAACCTGTACATTGACCAGGAGGCTGTCATTTAAATGAACCAAGGGGACACTGCATGGTTTAAAATTAAGAAGGGAATGCATCAGGGCTGTATTCTTTCACCATACTTCAATCTATATGCTGAGCAAATAATCCAAGAATCTGGACCATATGAAGGAGGAAGGCTCATTAATAACCTGTGATATGCTGACAACACAACATTGTTTGCTGAAAATGAGAATGACTTGAAGCACTTATTGATGATAATTTAAGACTACAGTCTGCAATATGGTTTACATCTCAATATAAAGAAAACAAAAGTTCTCACAGTTGAATTTTTAAGCAGCATCATGATGAATGGAGAAAAGATTGAAGTTGCCAAAGACTTCACATTAATTGGCTCTACAAATGACACCAATGGAGGCAGCAGTCGGGATATCAGATGATGTATAGCACTAGATGAGTCAGCTGTAAAAGACCTCTTTCAAGTACTGAGGAACAAAGATGTCTCCTTGAGGACTAAGGTGTGCCTGACACAAGCCATGATATTTTCAATCACCTCATATTCATCTGAGATGCTCCTTGGAAGCAAGAATGGCCAGACTTAGTCTCACTTACTTTGGTCATGTTGTCAGAAGGGACCATTCCCTGGAGAAGAATGTCATGATTGGTAAGGTGGAGGGTTGATGAAGGAGGGGAAGGCCCTCAACAAGATAGATTGACATAGTGGCTGCCGTGACGGGATCAAGTATAGCAGGAATTGCAGAGCTGGTGCGGGGCTGGGAGATGTTTCATTCTGCTTGCATCAGGTCATTATAAGTCAGAGATGACTCAGTGACACCTAACAACAACAACAACAACAACAAATGAATTTGTTACTGTCATTTTGATATGTGCTTTTTTGTGGTGTTGTTGATTTCCTTGTTCCATATAATTTTCTGAGCTGAGCTCGTCTGGTTTATGAATCATATCATCAATTTCTTCTTTGCTATTTTTTTCAGTATTTGCTAAGTATTTGTGCTTGTCCTCTTTTTTTTTTTTTATTTTCATATGAAGATTTGTCATTTTTCTTTGAGGTTACACTCTGATTTGCAATTTTCTTCCCAAGTCTAGAATAATCTTTTCTATCTTGCAGTTGTCTTGACTTTCCTACCATTTAGAAGTTCTGTAACTACACAATTTTTCCCCTCTTTTTGGTTTGTCATTGGTTTCATTTGTCAATTTGTCTCTAATTTTTGTTTTGTTTTTCATCCTGTTTGTAATCTTGTAGGTTTATTTACTTTGGATACTTCCACAACTGGGTTGGCTTCTGGGTTATGTCATCATGTGTGTTAATGGTCAATTGTTGTTTGCAGTTGTTGGTTTTCTGTGCAAATGACTCCCTTTAGCATCTCTTATAAGGTTAGTCAGGATTTAACAAATTCTTTTAATTTCTGCTTATCTGGAAAAGTCTTAATTTCCCCATCATATTTGAGGGACAATTTTGCTGGGTATATAATTCTGGGTTGGATTTTTTTTTTTTTTTCTCTCAGAGTTTTATATATACCATTCCATTTTCTTCTCACCAGCATGGGTTCTGCCAAGAAATTCAAGGTTATTCTTATTGGTTGTCCCTTGTAGGTAACTTTTCATTTTTTCCATGCTGCTTTTGGGATTCTTTCTTTGTCTTTGGTTTTGGTGAATTTGATGATGATATATCTTGGTGATTTTCCTTTGGGGTCTGTCCTGTTTGAGGTTTGTTGAACTTCTTGAATGGATATATTCTCATCTTTTGTCATACCAGGAAAATTCTCTTCCAACAAACCTTTGACAGTTTTGTATGGGGTTTTATTTGTCTCTTCCTCTGCTGGAATTTCAATTACATGTAGGTTATTCCTTTTGATGTTATCCCACATGATCCTTAGGCTTTCTTCATTTTGTTTTGATCTCTTTTTCTGATTGGTCCCTTTCCAAAGAAATATGGAGATATTTTTCTTCGATCTTACTAATTCTGCCTTCCATTGATTCAATTCTACTCCTTTGCCCATTCAAAATGTTATCTATTTCTGAAAATTTAGTATTAATCTTCTAGATTTCTATCTTAGATTGTGCATCATTTCTAATTTTTCATTTATTTTGTCACTTTGTCCTTGTATTGTCTTGAAATTGTTCTAGGGTTTTCTCTGTGTTTTCCTTAATTTTGTCAGTGTTTTCTTTGATCTGTCTCTCAATTCATTGAACATGCCTAAATATAATTCTTTTGAATTCCTTGTCAAGGAGTTCCAAAGTTGCTTCTTGCTCAGGGATGTGTTCTGGGTCTGTATCATGGTCCCTTATTTCTCTTGTTTTATCAGAGTGTGGACTGTGATGTTCTGTTGTCTCTGAGACATTGCGAAGTTTTGTGTTTATATTTAATAGGTGATTGTATGTTGCAGTGACTTTCTCACAATTTTTGTTTTCTTTGTTTTGTTTGGATGTTATCTATATAAGCAGGGTTCTGTGTTGCTCTGCTCACTAGTTGGAAGCACTTGTACACTCACCAACTGTCTCTTTCCCTGTTATAAGCCTCCCATATGTATCTGCCATCCTTGGCACATGGAGCCTACTCTTAGGTCCCTGGAATCTGAATGAGAATGCTGTCACTTTAAATATCCAAAATTGCTGCTGCTTGTAAACATTAAAAATAGCTGTACATTCCAGACAGCCAAAAGTCCACAGCTAGGGTTGTCTCCCTCCTTGCTGTTTCCATTCCTAGTCCATAGGCCATTAGCACAGTCACTCCTGTAGCTCTTGGCAACAAGAGCTGATCTTTCGGTCAATTCTCAGGTTCCAACACCACTTGGAATATTCAGGCTATTGGTGCTGTCAGAGGAGCTGAAAGTCTGCAGCTCCATCCATCTCCATATTCACTGTTTTCATTCAGGTTTTCTAACTAGTTAATGCCTACTCCATTTCTGTGTACTCCCTTTCAAACTCAGCACTCCAGGATTATTTTCTGTATCTCGTCCATTGGTTTCTCTTTTATTTGTTGAAGAGTATCTGTGTAGCTTGTCTGCTTATTCTGCCATCTTACTGGAAATGCTTAAATGATTAACATATTTCATTGAACATGTTGTCAATGGATTTGGGGAAGTATAGGAAAGCATATGTGTAGCATTCACCATTACAAAGACTGACTCAAGATCTATCCTGAAGTACAATGCTGTCAGTGGTAGAATAATATCCATAAGCCTAAAAGGAAGACCAGTTAATACTATTATTATTAAAATCTATGTACCAACCACCAAAGCCAAAGATGAGGACATTGAAGATATCTACCAGCTTCTGTAGTCTGAAATTGACAGAACATGCAATCAAGATGTATTGATTGAATGTAAAACTTGGAAACAAAGAAGAGTTCCTGGCAGTTGGAAAATATGGCCTCAGTAATAGAAATAACACTGGAGATTGCATGATAGAATTTTGCAAGACCAATGACTTATTCATTGCAAATACCTTTTTCAACAACATAAATGATGGCTATACACATGGATTACACCAAGTGAAATACACAGCAATCAGATTGACTATATCTGTGGCAAGAGGTAATGGAAAAGTTCAATATCTTCAGCCAAAACAAGGCCAGGAGTTGACTGTGAAACAGACCATCAACTGCTCATATGCAAGTCCAAGTTGAAGCTGAAGACAATTAAAACGAGTCAACAAGAAACAAAATATGACCGTGATAATATCCCCCCTGAGTTTAGAGACCATCAAAAGGACAGATTTGATGCATTGAACACCAATGACAAAGAAACAGAAGAATTGTGGGATGACATCAAGAAAATCATCCATGAAGAAAGCAAGAGGTCATTAAAAAGACAAGAAAGGAAGAAAAGTCCAAAATGGATGTCAGAAGAGACTCTGAAACTTGCCCTTGAGTGGAGAGTAGCTATAGCAAATGGAAGAAATGACAAAATAAAAGAAATGAAGATTTTCAAGAGCAGCTTGACCAGACAAAGGCAATTATTATCATGGTATGTGAAAGAACTGGAGTTCGAAATACAAAAGGGAAGAACACACTCAGCATTTCGCAAGCTGAAAGAACTGAGGAAAAAAAAAATAATCCTTGAGTCAAAATATTGAAAAATTCTATGGGCAAAATATTGAATGATGTAGGAAACATCAAAATAAGATGGAAGGAATACACAATCACTGTACCAAAAATAACTGGTCAATGTTCATCCATTTAAGGAAGTAGTATATGATCAAGGACAAATAATATTGAAGGAAGAAATCTAAGCTGCACTGAAGGAATTTGTGAAGAACAAGGCTCCAGGAATTGACAGAATATTCATTAAGATGTTAAAACAAACAGATGACACACAACAGGCACTCATTCAGTTATGCCAAGAGATTTAGAAGACAGCTGCCTGGCCAACTGACTGGAAGAGATCCATATTTGTACACATTCCAAAGAAAGGTGATCCCACAGAATGTGGATATTATTGAATAATATTATTGATATTGCACACAAGTAAAATCTTCCTGAAGATAATTCAAAAACTGTTGCAGCAGTATATTCACAGAGAGCTTCCAGAAATGCAAGCTGGATTCAGAAGTGGGATATCATAGCTGATGTTAGATGGATCTTGGCTCAAAGTAAAGAATACCAGAAAGATGTTTACTTGTGTTTTATGACTGTGCAAAAACATTTGATCATGGAGCTAATAACAAATTATGGATAACATTGAGAAAAATGGGAATTCCAGAAGACTTGATTATACTCATGAGGAAACTGCATAGATCAAGAGGCTGTCATTTGAACAGAACAAGTGATTACTGCATGGTTTCAAATCAAGAAGAGAGTGTGTCAGGGTTGTATCATTTCACTATACTTATTCAACTTATATGCTGAGCAAGTAGTTCAAGAAGCTGGATTATATGAAGGAAAGCATTGCATCAGGATTGGAAGGACACTCATTAATAACCTGTGATAGGCTGATGACACAACTTTGCTTGGTGAAATTTAGGATGACTTGAAGCACATACTGATGAAGATTAAAGACTACAGTCTGCAGCATGGATGACATCCCGATATAAAGAAAACAAAAATCCTCACAACTGGTCCAGTAAACATCTTCATGATAAATGGAGAAAAGATTTAAGTTGTCAAAGACTTCATATTACTTGGTTCTACAATAAAACACCAATGGAAGCCACAGTCAAACCATAAGACAATGTGCTGCATTGGAAAAATCTGCTTCAAAAGACCTCTTCCAAGCAATGAAGAGCAAAGATGTCTCCTTGAAGACTAGGGTGTGCCTAACCAAAGCCACGGTATTTTCAATTGCCTCTTATGCATGTGAGAGCTGGACAATGAATAAGAAAGACTAAAGAAGAGTTTATGCTTTTAAATCATGGTGTTGGAGAAGAATGCTAAGAGTAGCATGGACTTCTAAAAGGAGTAACAAATCTGTAATCTGTCCTGGAAGAAGTGTAGTAGGAATGCTCCTTGGAAGCAAGAACAGGCAAACTTCATGTCACACCTTCTTTGGTCAGCTTATCAGAAGGAACGATTCCTTGGAGGATATCATGCTTGGTAAAGTGGAGGGTCAACAAAAAAAGGGATGACCCTCAATATGATGGATTGACACAGTGGCTACAATGATGGGCTCAGGTGTAACAAGATTGGTGAGGCTGGCACAGGACCAAGCAGTGTTTCATTCTGTTCTGCATAGGGTTGCTATGAGTCTGAGACAACTTGACAGCACCTAACAACAACAACAACATAGGAAAACACTCAGTCTAAATATCATGTGTTGGTGGATTAGCATTAGATTGGTAGTTATCTTGTCTCATGATATGCTAATATGTCTCTCTTTCACTTTCAAAATACTATAGAATATTAGTGATTAACCATAAGTATTAAATGGTATTAGTAATATTATACCTGTTTGTATTCCAGTGTTATTTTGTTAAATTATAACTTGAAAGTCATCTTGTAAAAACAAAAGGGAGACCTCATTTACTGCAGAGCTGTGACTGTGTATACCCAATGAGGAGTCACTAGGTGATGCAAAGGCTTAATACACTTGATTGCTAACAGAAACGTTGGAGGTTTGGGTCCAAAAGAGGTGCCTTGAAAGAAAAACCTGGTAATCTATTTCTGAAAAATCAACCATTGAAAATCATATGAAACACAGTTCTACTCTGATATACGTGGGGTCACTGTGAATCAGAATTAACAGCAACTGTTTTTTTTTTTTTTTTTTCTGGATAATAGACAAAAATAGGTTGCTATTCTGCAATGTAGGAGCTCTGGTAGAATAGTGCCTAAGGCACTTGACTGATAACCAGAAAGTTGGCGGTTCAAACCCACCAGCCACTCCCCAGAAGGAAGGTTGCACAACCTACTTTCATAGTGATATTGCCTTGGAAACCCAAGAGGGGTTCCTCTGAGTCATGTCCAACTTGACAGCACGTAACAACAACAATATTCTGCCATGTATTTAATACTTCAGTTAAAAATCACAGAAAATTAAATACAGTTCAGGTCCTTTCCATAAAAGCAAGCAGTACAAAAAATGATCTCTATCTATACATAAAAGCAAACAAACAAACAAAAAAAACCTCACTACTGTTGAGTGGAACCAACTCATACCAACCCCTCCTTCAGTTTCAAAGGCAGTATCACTATGGAAGTATATTGCCCAATCTTCTTTCCGAAGAGTGCCTGCTGGCCAGCCTTCTGGTTAGCAGTCAAATGCCTTAGGCACTATGCCTCCAGAGCTCCTAAAAATGATATGGGTTACAAAATATTAATAGTAATTATAATAGTATTTTATCTATATTGTACAGTACAGCTTGAATAAAATCCTACTGCATTGAGGTTTTATTGAATGCATCTTGGATAGTAACTGAAGGTGACTGAGAATTACATTATGAAAGCAAACAATGCTAGATTTATCTGTGATTGGATTAATGCTGTCTTGATATCTCCTTGAAACTACAAACCAGAAAGTAAAGTCAGTGTACATAGGAAAACAGAGTAAAAGTGAAGAAACTTACTTTCTTACTTTCATCACATTGGTTAAAATGATCAGACAGTCCTTCCCTGTGATTTCTCTACCCAGTCTGCGGTGACTGGGTTGCAATTTCTTGGTGAACTACTTCAATAATTTAGATTTTGTCTACAAAGCACAAAAAACTGGGGGAGACTTTCTAAAGCAGAGTTTGATTATCAATGCTTTTCAAAGTGTGTCCACACAATATTTCAGTTAGAATCTTGCACAGTTTCAGATTCCTGATACTCACTCTACACTTTATAACTAAGAATTTCTGGTGAGGCATTTTTATCATACACACAAGAAAATGTTTATGAACATATAAGTCTAATACTGGGTTAATGGCATTAAAGACTGCTGGATAGAGATCTGAGAGCAAATGGCACATGAATTGAGATGATAACAATTATCAGTAAGATGACAAGAGATATGTGACTATAATCTGATATCTTTGGGAATAAGAGAGAACTTGTTACTTCTGCCCTTGATGTTGACTGACAATAATAACATTTTGGATCACTCAAGGGGACCACTGAAATCTTAAAATGCTAATATAGATGTTGCTTAATGTAGAAAAGAATGTTAAACAAGATGCTATTGAATGACTAAATCCTTCATCTTATCACTTATAATCAAGTAAATAGAGGACTTTTGGAAGAGAAATTTGGGTGTGACACTTAGTTTACTATATGAGAAAACACATTACAATGTGCAGAAATGACTGGGGAATGTGTTAACAATGAAGTAAAAATGGAAAACATAAAATGTCTACAGCGTTGATGAAAGAATATTTTTGAATGCCACAATAAAGCTTAATTAAAAATATGACAGAGACAATATTGAGTCATTTGACATTTTGACAATTCATTATAAAGAAATATAAGATGTATCATTATTTTTATTTACTATTGTAAAGAAATAGCAACACAATTTATGAGGTAGATAAATTCAATTAGAAGGATAGACGGAATATTAAGAAATATTTCTTTAGTACTAGGATAAACGTTTTAGAAAAATCTGTATTTAAGTGGAAAGTTTTTTGAGCGAGAAATATGGACAGGAGTGTTAATTCAGAAAGGAAATTGTCTTAGTTTCCTAGGGATGCCATAACAAAATACCACATAATAGGTCTCTTTGACGAACAGAACTTTATTTTCTCATGTTATGGAGGCCAGAAGTCTAAATCATAGTATTGAGTATCAGCCATATCAATTTCTTCTGAGGGTTTTGAGAGAGAAATTATTCCATGCCAAGTCAGCTGCCAATTCTTGACCCTCCTTTGCTACCTGTAGATGTAAGTTCACGTGGCATCTGGCCTTGTGTGATTGGCTCTTTGTGTATGTTCTCTCCTTTTATAAAACCACTCAGAAGGGAGTAGGATAAGGATCCACCAGACTCTAATAAGACTTAAAAGAAAATTCCTATTTCCAAACAAGTTCGCAATCCCAAGTACAGGGTTTAGCAATCCAACATATCGCCTTTTTCTGGAACCAGATAAAGCAAGACAAAATCTATATGAGTAACAGAATTATTGGCAAAAGAAAGTTAACATTGTGTGTTATTGAACCAATCTGGTGACTTGTACTGAGAGACTGGACTCATCCTAAAGAAGCAGTGATTATACATGCACGGTTAACAGAAATTTTAGCAGTGGGAGTTACAATGTCTCTTAATAGTACTTTGCACATATTTAGTTGATAGAAAAGTAAAATATAGCAAGAATGTTACTCATGTTGTCTCATTTAAACCTTACAATATTCAGTAAGATTTATGTAGTTAAACTGACTTTATTAATAAGAAAACAAGAGATCTGAGAAATTAGGAAATTTCACCAATTTCCCTGTGCTATTTACTACAAAATGTGAAAGAGGAAACTTTATTCTATGTAAAAATATTATTAAATTCAAAAAAGGAATACAGTACAGTGACATCACTAAGATTTGTGTCACCTAGTACCTTATCTCATGGTGTCACAATCCCATGGAGCTCTTCACATTCCAGACAATACAAAATCTTTGTTGTTATTGTTGTTGTTAAGTGCCGTCCAGTCGTTTCTGACTCATAGCGACCCCATGCACAGCAGAACGAAACACTGCCCAATCCCGCGCCAGTCCCACAATCCCTGCTATACTTGAGCCCATCATTGCAGCCACCGTGTCAATCCATCTCGTTGAAGGCCT
>NW_006922322.1:815526-823855 GCF_000298275.1 Orycteropus afer afer | reverse complement strand
ACCACAGTAGGACAAACTGACAGACAAGTTTGTCTTGCTGTTGGAGACCTCTCGTATCACCCCCAACTGGGTCCCTGTGGCTGACTGTACCTCTGTCTGGCTTCCTGGCTTTTAATTCCCTTTCTCCTGCTCTTCTGGCCTGCTGATTTGTGCATCCCTGAGTTGTCCCTGGGGCTGACTGCTCCTCTGTCCAGGTTCCTGGCTTTTTATCCTCTTTCTCCAGCTCTTCTGGCCTGCTACTCTGGGCGGGCCTGAGTTGCCTCTCCTCCCCTAATCCCTTCGGCTGACTGCTTTTCTCTCTGGCTTCCTGGCTTTTAATCCCCTTTCTCCTGCTCTTCCCACTTGCTACTTCAGGTGTACCTGTGTTGTCTTTCCTCACCTGTAACCCTGGGGCTGACTGCCACAAAATCTTTAGTAATTTTTATTATTAATTTTAATCATAGAATAACATGTGATAAATATAGTTGTAAATTGCTTGAATGTAAGATTTTTTGAATTATATGAATGCTAAAAATGCACTCAAAATATGACTGAAGAAGAGCTCCCTCATCAAAGTAGAGTTGACTTCAATGATGTAAATGGAGTAAACCTTTAGAGACCTTCATTTGCTGATGGAGCATGACTCAAAATTCAAAGAAACAGCTGCACATATTCATTAACAATTGGAATGTGGAATGTATGAAGTAAGAATCTAGGAAAATTGAAACTTGTTAAAATGAAATGGAATGCTTAAGGGTCAAAATCTTAAGCATCAGTGAGCTCAAATGGACTGTTATTGACCATTTTCAATCAAACAATCATATCATCTGCTATGCCAGGAATGACAAATTGAAGAGGAACAGCATCACATTTATCACCAGAAAGAATAATTTAAGATCTATCCTGCAGTACAATGTTGCCAGTGATAGGATAATACCCATACACCTACCAGGAAGACCAGGTAATATGACCATTCAAATTTATGCACCAGCCACCAACCCAAAAGATGAAGAAATTGAAGATTTTTACTACCTTCCAGATTGAAATAGACCAAATACACAAACAAGATTTATTGGTTATTGTTAGTGACTGGAATCCAAAAGTAAGAACCCAAGAAGAAGGATCAGTAGTTGCAAAATATGGTCTCTGTTATAGAAATGACACTGGAGATAGCATGATAGAATTTTGCAAGACAATGACTGTTTCATTGAAAATACTTCAGTTCAACAACATAAACAGTGACTATCTTGGTTGTCTGTTGTTGTTGTTATGTGCCGGTGAGTTGGACCCAACTCACAGCAACTCCTCCTTGGGTTTCTGAGGCAGTACCACTATGGAAGTAGATTGCCCAACCTTCCTTCTAAGGAGTGGCTGGCAGGTTTGAACTGTCAGCCTCCTGCTTAGCAGTAAGTGCCTTAGGCACTATGCTACCAGAGCTCTCTCTTGGTTCTCTAGTGCTGTTATAATAGAAATACTACAAGTGGACAGCTTAACAAACATTAATTTATTGTTTTACAGTTTAGGAATTTAGAAGTCCAAATTCAGGGTGCTTGCTTTAGGGGCTAAGTGAAAGCCCCTCTACCTTAGACTTCAGCTCTGCTTCTTACTCCATGCCCATTTGGAAGCTAACTCATGCAGTTATTGGCTGCGAGGGCTAACAAACCCAAGGTCAGAGGGTAAAATGTAATAATTCCAAGAATGGTAGGCAACACAGAAGTCCAGGAATGAAAGATGAAGACATGGCAAAATGCAGGATTCACATGTGTCAAATTTATGCCTAGAGACCTTTCTGAAACTTCTCTTTATACACTATAAACAAACAATACCTCCAAGGCAACTACAGAACTACTCACAGCTGATTACACGATGGAGGTGATTTCAGGCTTGTTATAGAGGATAACTACATCCAGATGCCCAGGGACTAAAAACCACAGCCCAGCAAAATGACACATAACTTTAACTATGACAATGACTATACAAGTGGAACTCACCAGAAGGAATATACAGATATCAAATAAGCTATGCCTGTGGAAAGAGGTGATGGAGAAGCACAATATAATTAATCAAAACTAGTCCAGGAGCTGACTGTGGAACAGACCATTAATAACTTATATACAAGTTCAAGTTGAAGTTGAAGAATATTAAGACAAGTACAGAAGAATCAAAATATGACTTTGAGTAGAACCTACCTGACGTTAGAAACCATCTCAAAAGTAGATTTGACGCATTGAACAACAATGACCAATGATCAGATGAGTTGTAGAATGACATCTAGGACATCATACATGAAGAAAGCAAAAGTGTCCTTAAAAAGATAGGAAAGGAAGAAGAGACCAAAATGGATGTCAGAACAGTCTCGGGAAATTTCTTTTGAACAAAGAATAGCTAAAGCAAAAGGAAGAAATGGGCTGAAAAGGGCTGAAAAGAAGATTTCAAAGGGTGGCTTGAAAAGACAAATTAAAGTAATATAATGAAATATACAAAGTCTTAGGATTAGAAAATCAAAAGAGAAGAACATGCTAGGCATTTCTAAGCTGAATGAACTGAATAAAAAATTCAAGCCTTGACTTGCAATATTGAAGGATTCTATGGGCAAAATACTGAACAATTAAGGGACATAAAAAAACAAAAAGAGGGAAAACATAGTGTAGTTACAGATTATCTAAATGGTGAGGAAGTCAAGAGAGTTGCAACATAGAAACGGCTGTTGTAAACTGAAGGAGAAAATTAAAAATCACAGGGTAACCTCAAAGAAAAATGATAAACCTTCCCATCACAATAATAAAAAAAAAAAAGGACAAGCACAAATATTTAGTAAATACTAAAACAACAACAACAAAGGAAATGATGACACTATTAAAAAAAAGTGAGCTCAGCATAGAAAATTGTATGGAACAAAGAAATTGTATGGAACAGGAATACCATGAAAAAACACATAACAAAATGACAGCAACAAATTCATACTTGTTGATAATTATACTGAATGTCAATGGATTAAGTGCACCACTCAAGAGATGGAAAGTTGCAGACTAGATAAGAAAACATAATCCATCAATATGCTGCCTATAAGAGACACACCTTAAGACAAAGACAAAAATAGACTAAAATTCAAAGGTTATAAAAAGATATATCAAGCAAATGGCAACCAAAAAGAGTAGGAGTAGCAATATTAATTTCTGAACAAATTGACTTTAAGACAAAAACTACCCTAAGACACGAGGAAGGATATTACACAGTGATTAAAAGATCAATCAAACAAGAAGATATAGCTATATTAAATATCTATGGACCCAATGAAAGAGCCCCAAAATACATAAATCAGACTTTAGAAAAGCTGAAAAGGTAAATAGATGACTCCACAGTCATAATAGGAGACATTAATATATCACTTTCAATGAAAGATAGAACAACTGGAAAGAAACTCACAAAGATACAGAAGAACTAAACAATACAAGCCACCAACTTGACCTTATAGCCATCTACAGAACACTTCACCCAAGAACAGCACAATATACATTCTTTTCCAGTGCACATGGAACATTCTCCATGATAGACCATATGTTAGGTCACAAAGCAAGCCTTAAAAAATTTAAAATCATATTGAAATACTGCAAAGCAACTTCTTAGATCATTATGCTATCAAATTAGAAATCAACAATAGGAAGATCAATGGAAAAAGTACAAATACATGGAAATTGAACAACACCCTCCTTACGAATGCCTGGGTAATAGAAGAAATTAAAAAAAAATAAAATAAAATAAAAAATCATTTGAATCAAATGAGAATGAAAACAAAACATACCAAAATCTCTGGGACACAGCAAAAACAGTGATCAGAGGCCAATTTATAGAAATAAATTTGCACATCAAAAAAGAAGAAAGAGACAAAATTAGCAGTTTAAACCAATATCTACAATTAAAAAAAGAACAGCAAGAAAAGCCTACAGTCACCAGAAGAAAGGAAATAATAAAGATTCGAGCAGATATCCATGAAGCAGAAAATACAAAGTCAGGCATATGAGCTGAACATTAGGTAGATACACTCCTTGGACAGATCATGGGAGACTAGAAGAGCTATGTATACACAGGGAGACAGCTTGGGGGGCAGGAATGCATTGGAGAAAAGGACATAGGGAAAAGGTAACTAGGGGCAAGAAGTGGGAGGGGAGCTGTTGTGTTGTGGAAAATTGCAGTCAATATTATGAGACAAAGTATATGTGACCTGCTGTATGGAAAGTGAATTTGCTCTGTAAACTTTCACCCAAATCATGATAAAAATTAAAAAAAAAAAAAAAAAGAAGAAGACCTCAGCTGCTAAGTAAAGCGTCCTTTGTTCAAACCTACCAAATACTCTGCAGAAGCATGAAGGTCTAGTCTGTTTTAATAAAGATTTAGAACATTAGAAAACCTATGAAGCAGTTCTACTTTGTACTACAGGGTCACTGTGAGTTGGAATCAACTCAGCAACAATGGGTATGGGTTTTATATACTAATCATTTACTGAGCCAGCATTAGAATTAATGCCTTAATATTATTTAATGTAGAATTTACTGTTATGTCTCTAATTGGTAATAATTACTACCCAAAACCTCAATTCTGACTCATAAATACCTCCATTGAATTTCCAAGGCTGTAAATCTTTACAGAAGCAGACTACCCATCTTTCTTCCATGGAGGAGCTGGTGGGTTCGAACCACTGATATCTTCATTAGTAGCCAAATGCTTTAACCACTATATCACCAGAGATCCTTAATAATAATTGCTGTTGTTATGTGCCATTGAGTCAAACCTGATTCATAGCAACCCCTCCTTGGGTTACTGAGATGGTATCACTATGGAAGTAGATTGCTCAACTTTCCTTCCGAGGAGTGGATTTACTATTTTTAAAAAAGAGAAAGAAAAAGCTCACTAACATCAAGTTGATCCCCTCATCATAGTGACACCCACTGGTTTTCTAAGGCTGTAAATCTTTATGGAAGTGGACTGCCACATCTTTCTTCCATGGAGAAGCTGGTGGGTTTGAACCACTGACATTTTGGTTAGCAGCCAAATGCCTTAAGCACTACAAACATGAGCTCCTTGATAATTGCCTATATCATATACCAAAACAAAACCAAGCTCACTACTGTGGAGTTGATTTGACTCATGGGGACGCATCCTTGGGTTTCTGGGGAAATATCTCTACAAAAGTAGATTGCCAAATCTTCCTTCTGAGGAATGGCTGGTGGGTTTGAGACTCCAGGCTTCTTGTTAGCAGTCAAATGCTGCAGGCAGTATACCACCAGAGCTCCTATAACAATATCATATAGGAAATTCCTATTTGTGCTTGGTCAAATTCTAGGCATTTTACACATTCAAATATAAAAAATCAAGATTGAATAGCTATATGGAAATTTAGCCAAACCCACTGCATTCAAGATGATTCAGTTTTATGGCAGCCATATGTTTCACAATGTAGAAGAGCTCTATAGGGTTTCCTCGGCAACTTTCATCAAAAGTAGATTGCCAGGCCTTTATTCTGAGCTATTACTGGATGAAGTCAAACTGCCAAATTTATCTTAGTAGATGAGCACAAACCATTTGTTCCAAACAGGGAAATTTTACTTAAAATTATTGATAGCAATTATCTCTCTTAAGAAAAGATTTAGTAACACGGGAGATCCAAATACAATGGGTATACCTGAAAAATTTGTTTTAGGATGATCAGCACAAGGCTGGTCCCTATGTTATTGTTAGGTTCTGTCAAGTTGTCTCCAATTCATAGTGACCCTACACACAGCAGAACAAAGCACCAACCCGTCCCACGCTAGCTCCGTGGTCCCTGCTATAGTTGACCCCATCTGCACAGTCAGTGTCAATCCATCTCATTCAGGGCCTTTAGTTGACCTCTTCAGTTGACCCTCCACCTTACCGAGCATGACATCCTTCTCCAGGCAATGGTCCCTTCTGATAACATGACCAAAGTAGGTGAGATGAAGTCTGGTCATTCTCTCTCCCAAGGAGCATTCCAGCTGCACTTCCTTCGGGGCAGATTTGTTAGTTCTTTTAGCAGTCCGTAGCACTTTCACCATTCTTCTCCATCACCACAATTCCAAAGCATCAATTCTTCTTAGGTCTTCCTTATTCATTGTCCAGCTCTCACGTGCATATGAGGTGATTGAAAATATCATGGTTTGTGTCGGCACAACCTAGTCCTCGAGCAGACATCTTTGCTCTTCAGCACATGAAAGACATCCTTTACAGCGCCTAAGATATTTGACTGCTAATGAGAAGGCTGGCAGTTCAAACTCACCATTCACTCCTCAGAAGGAAGGTTGGGAAATCTACTTCTGTAGTGATCCTGCCTTGGAAACCCAATGAGGGGTCACTATGAGTTGGGTTTGACTCGAGGGAAGGGAGTTTTTGTTTGTTTGTTTGTTTGTTTGTTTGTTTTTTGTTTATACGTTGTCTCATGTCCTGATTGCTGCTTCCATTGGTGTTGATTATAGAACTAAGTAATATTAAATCTTTGACAACTTCAGTCTTTTCTCTATTTGTCATGATGCTGCTTATAGGTACAATTGTGAGGGTTTTTGTTTTCTTTACACTGAAATGTAATCTGTACTGCAGACTGTATTCTTCAATCTTCATCAATAAGTGCCTCAAGTCATTCTCACTTTCAGAAACAAAGTTGGGTTGTCAGTGTATCACAGGTTGTTAATGATTCTTCCTCCAATCTTGATGTCACATTGTTCTTCATATAGTCCGGCTTCTTGGATTATTTGCTTGCCATATAGATTGAATAATTACGGTGAAAGGACACAACCCTGACACACTCCCTTCTTGACTTTAAATCTTTCAATGTCCCCTTATTCTGTTCAAACAACAGCCTCTTGTCAAGGTACAGGTTCCTCATGAATACAATAAAATGTTTAGGAATTCCCATTCTTCTCAATGTTATGCACAATTTATTATAGTCCACACAATCAAATGTCTTTGCATAGTCAATAAAACACAAGTAAACATATTTCTGGTATTCTTTGCTTTGAGCCAAGATCCATCTGACATCAGCAATGATATCTTGTTCCACATCCTCTTCTGAATCCAGCATGGACCTCTAGAAGGTCTCTGTCAATATAATGCTGCAACTGTTTTTGAATTATCTTCAGTAAGATTTTACATGTGTGCGATATTAATAAGTGTTTGATAATTTCCACATTCTGTGGGGTCACCTTTCTTTGGAATGGGTACAAATATGGATCTCTTCCAGTCAGTTGGCCAGGTATCTTTCTTCAAAATCTCTTGCCATAAGCAAGTGACTGCCTCCAGTGGGGCATCCATTTATTGAAACATCTCAAAGGGTATTCTGTCAATTCCTGGTGCCTTGTTCTTTGTCAGTTCCTTCCGTGCAGCTTTGACTTCTTCCTTCAATACCATTGTTTCTTGAACATATGCTACCTCCTGAAATGAATGAAGATCTACCAGTTGTTTTTGGTACTGTGTTTCTGTGTATTCCTTCCATCTTCTTTTGATACTTCCTGCATCATTCAATATTTTGCCCATAGAATATTTCAGTATTGCAACACAAGGCTTAAATTTTTTCCTCAGTTCTTTCAGCTTGAGAAATCCTGAGCATGTTCTTCCTTTTTGGTTTTCTAACTCCAGGTCTTTGCATATTTCATTATGGTAATTGGCTTTGTTTACTTGAGCTGCTCTTTGAAATCTGTTCAGCTATTTTATCTAGTCCTTTCTTCTATATGCTTTAGCTACTCTCTGCTCAAGGGCAAGTTTCACTGTCTCTTCTGATATCCATTTTTGTCTTTTCTTCTTTTCTTGTCTTCTTAATGACTTCTTGCTTTCTACATGGATAATGTTCTTGATGTCATCCCACAATTCTTCTAGTTTTCAGTCATTGGTGATCTATGCATCAAATCTATTCTTTAGTCTGTCTCTAAATTCAGGAGAGATTTATTCAAGATCATATTTTGGCTCTCATGGACTTGTTTTAATTGTTTTCAACTTCACGTTGAACTTGTATATGAGCAGTTTATGGTCTTTTTCATAATTAGCTCCTGGCTGGGTTTGGCTGATGATATTGAGCTTTTCCATCACCTCTTGGTGCAGATATAGTCAATCTGATTCCTGTGTACTGAATCTGGCAAAGTCCATGTGTATAGCTGCTGTTTGTGCTGTTAAAAAAATGTTTTTTGAAGTGAAAAAGTCATTGGTCTTGCAAAATTCTCTCATGTGATCTCCAGTGTTATTTCTGTCACCAAGAGCAAAATTTCCAACTACCAATTATTCTTCTTTGTTTCCAACAATTCAGTCACCAGTCACCAGTGATAATTAATACATCTTTTTTTTTTTTTTT
>NW_006922322.1:798805-808703 GCF_000298275.1 Orycteropus afer afer | reverse complement strand
TACTTCCATAGTGATACTGCCTCGGAAACCCAAGGAGGGGTCGCTATGAGTCGGGGCCGACTCGACGGCACATAACAACAACAACAACAATGCCTAGGCCACCAATCTTTATGAGTTCCACTTAATTTTTGACAAATTTCAATTTTCCTAGATTCTTACTTTGTACATTCCATGTTTCAATTATCAATGGCTGTCTATACCTGTTTCTCCTCAATTTGAGTCATGCCACATCAGCAAACAGAGGTCCCAAAAGCTTTACTTTTTCTACATTATTAAGGTTGATTCTAAGGCACTCTGGTGGCATAGTGCCCAAGGTATTTGACTGCTAACCAAAAGGCTGGTGGTTCAAACCCACCAGTCACTCCCCAGAAAGAAGGATGCACAATCTACTTCCATAGTGATACTGCCTCAGAAACCCAAGGAAGGGTCTCTATGAGTCAGATCCGACTGGACTGCAGTAGGTTTGGTTTTTTGTTTTAAGGTTGATTCTACTCTGATGAGGCAGCTCTTTCCCACTGGTATTTAGAGTGCCTTCTGACCTAAAGGGCTTATCTTCCTGCACTCTATTGGACAATGTTTCCGGGCTGATCATTAAGTTGCCCAGTAGAGTATCAGAGAGTGTTTCTCTGCTATTCATAAGGTTTTCCCTGGCCAATTCTTTGAGAGGTGGATGGCCTCTTCTTTCTTCCTAGTGTATCTCAGGCTGTAAGCTGCATTGAAATCTGTGTAACATGTGCAACCCTGCTGGTGTTTGAAACACCAGTGACACAGCCTCAAGCCTCACAGCAATGTACAAACCACCACAGTATGGCAAAATGACAGACAAATTGATGTCCTTTAGCTGTTTGAAAACTCTTTGCCCTCCTCTTACCTGGATCCTATCAGTTTGTGGTCCCCAGCACTCCCCTCTGTTTCCTGCCACAAGGGTAAGGTCTGTCTCCCTCTGCTCCCTATGAGGCAGAGGTTAAAGATGTCCCAAATATCCAACTTTTCCAAACTGCTGTACCATTCCATCATCACTAACATCAACTCCTCCTCCTCCTGTCTATACACTCCCTCCTGTCTTATGGTTCAACATTTTACCGCAACATTTCACAGAACTCTCAAATTGCCAAGGAAATGGCTCACATGGTGATGGAGGTTGGGGGGCTGGCAAGTCCCAAGTCAGAAGATAGGTCTAGAGGATTCTCCCACTCAGTTGGTTGCAGAGGTTGGTGAACACAAGTTGTTGGATCAGATGACCGGTTGTTGTCTAAAGTCCAGGAGCAGAGCAAGAGAGAGTACTTTCCCAGCACATTCACATATATACCCTCAAGGAAAGTAAGGGTGGTGACTTGACTCACACCTTCCAGCAAGATAGTCCTCAAAACAGTCATCCAGGCTCCAAGCTGCCATCGAGTCATATCGAACTCATAGCAACTCCTCCTTGGGTTTCTAAGGCATTATCACTATGGTAGTTGATTGCCCAGCCTTACTTCCAAGGATAGAGACTAGGATTTACAGTATATAACAAAATGGAGGACTATGACTAGAAGAGCCATATTAAGCAATTCATTGCATTGCAAGTATAAAATTGATCTATGAAGAGTATTTTTGCTAATATTTGAAGATAAAACATTGAAACATTATGAATGATGGTTTCACAGCTTTTGACACATTATTCTCTAGATCTTTTCTGTGTCATTATTTTTCACTATAAAAGATATTGTAATAAATGGTTATTATTCATTTTCTTCCTTAAGGTTAAATGTGAAAATTACTTTGCTGTTTATCATGAAAGTTTAGGCAATAATAATTTTGTTACTAGATTGAGCTATAGAGCTATTTGTATGAAATTCATCCCTGGAAATGGCTTCTAACTGCCAGCAACTGCTTTTGTTAACTTATGATCCATATTCTATCTTATTATTAGGAATGACCTTAGTAAGTAGGAGAACCCTAGAAGCATCTATACGGTACTGTTTTATGGTTGCTAGGAAGGCCAAATACCCAAAATTTATACCCTGAAAACTGTTATGCTCTCTGCACTCAATTATTAGAGATTTATCCCTTTGTTTCCCAGACCCCTTTCAGTCTTCTAAAACACTATTAGAATGCAAATAATCCTCAGGCTATGAACTCTGAAACCATAACATTTGCTTTATACCAGGGATCTATTGACAATAAGGTCAAAGTAAAAAGTTAATCTAAGG
Source organism: Orycteropus afer afer (assembly GCF_000298275.1). Classification (NCBI taxonomy): domain Eukaryota; kingdom Metazoa; phylum Chordata; class Mammalia; order Tubulidentata; family Orycteropodidae; genus Orycteropus; species Orycteropus afer. The sequence continues at coordinate 806,511 of NW_006922322.1, read as the reverse complement.
GATGTTTTAAGACAGACTAGCATTGAAAAGAAAGGGGATATGACATTAAACAAACAAACAAACATAAAAACTTATTGACTATTAATGTATAACTTAAACCCATAGTTTCTTGTCTTTTCATGATTGCTTTCATCTCTTATTTAAATAAACAAACTTTCAGAGTGCTGATAAACACTGATGAAGTCTCCACCTTAACATTTTTTATTTTATTCTGAAACATAATATGTTTTTAAAATTTATATATTTAGATTGCATGACATGTAGCTGTGCTATTTTGATCATGAATTTTAAAAATACGCAATCAAAAATTATTACATCACCTTTTTAAAGTTTCTTTGGAATCTTTTCCAATAAGAAAGTAAGATTTTGAATGTTTTCTTACCATTTCAATCTACTAAATAAACGTTATTCTAGGCACATAGTCATCATTCTATAATAACATTTTTTTCTTGTACATATATATAAATGATCATGTCCAACAATTAATGTTTATAAAGACTTTTTACTGTGATTTGAGTGAAAGTTTACTGAGTAAATTAGTTTTCTATTCAACAGTTCATAAAATTTTCTTTCATAATATTGATTGAAATTCCCTAAATGTAACTGCACTCTTCCCACTTCCTCTCTGTATTTACCACTTCTATTCATCTTTCTTTCCTATCCTTTCCTGACTTCTGAGGTTTATTCCTGGACAAATACTGCCCTTTTTTATCTTGAGTGGTTGATTGCTCTAAAGAGTGCATATCTTCCTAGTGCAGTTGTTCGTCTTATTGGCCTGTCAATTGGCTGAAAATAGAGTCATGACAGGGAGTACAGTTCCAAGCTTGAAGAGTGAGTAAGAGTCATAGTCTCAGGAGTTCCATTATCTCTGTTCAACCAGTAAGTCTGGTCTTTTTTTCTGATTTTGATTTTTGTTCCACATTTATCCCTCACTCTATCTGGAACCTTCTATAGTGACCCCTTTCAGAGCAATAGGTGATGAGAGATGGGTACCATCTAACTCTTCTAGTCTCAGTGTTATAGAGGCAGGATTCATCTGGTCCACTAATTCTTTGCAATAAATGCTTCCATGCATCTCTGATTCTCTTATTTCTTTTTAGCTCTGGACAGAGAGAGACCATTTTTTGAACTTTAGATGGCTGCTCACAAGCTTTTAAGATCCCAGTTGGTATTCACCAAATTTTCCTTGTGGATTGATATGCAAATTGAACTCATTGTCCCCTGAGACTTTAGTGTAATCCCATTAGCCTTCTATGGTGGTTATGTTTGTGTGTCAACTTGATTGGGCCTGGTTGAGTGGCTGAGCACCTGGTGGTAGCTCTTTCCCATGATGAGATTGGCAATCAACTCCATGATGGGATCTACCACAAGCAGCTGAGTAGCTGCCTTTGGGATGTGGTCTGCTTCGTGTATATAAGGAGAAGCTTTGGGAATGGTCTCTAGCCTATGACATGCTTGGACCCTGCATGCAGACGTGTCATTGCTCAGCAGCCTGCTATGCTCTGCCAACCTTGGGACTTACAATGGATTTAAGTTAATGGCCTGGTGTGTGGTTTGGTAACACTGGGACTGTGCCTTTTTACTTGTCAATATTGGGGTTTCTCAGCCTCAGCAGCCAGCAGCTGTCTGAGTGAAGGAACACCTCTAGCTCCAGTGGGTCGGGAGCAGGAGGCAGAGCTGGACCCCAAGGTTGAGGGGCTTTCACCCAGCCCCTAGAGCCTGGCATTTGAACTTGGACTTAAAGCCTCCAAATTGTAAGAATAAACTCCTGTTTAAGGCCATCCCATTTGTGGTATTTTGTTATCAGAGTGGCACTAGGTAACCAGAACACCTTCCCATACATGTTTAGTTTACATGTCAATGTATTTATTTATATGTCTATTTATCTACTCGTAGATTATTGTTATTATTGTTATTGCAAGAGTATTTATGTAATAATATTTATCTTTGTTGCCTTTAACTCTTGTGCTCCTCCCAGTATCTGCTTTTGCCTTATTCATTTTTTATAGAACTCTCCCTTACTGTCTATTCCTTTTCACTTTACCCAGGATAATACATGTCTACCCTCTAGTTGGTGATTTACTTTCCCTTCCCCTCTCACCCTTTTTGTTGTTGGTGAATTCCATCAAGTTGTTTCCCACTCTAACCTTATGTACAATTGAATGAAACATTGCCTAGTCCTGTACTATCCTCATAATGATCAATATGTTTGAGCCCATTGTTGCAGCCACTATCTCAATACGTCTTATCATGGATAGTAGCTTTTTTAGCTGAACCTTTACATTATCAAATATTATATCTTTCTTTTGGGCCTGATCCCTTCTGACAACATGACCAAAGTATGAGAGATGAAGTCTGGCCATTCTTGCTTCTAAGGAGAATTCTGGCTGCATTTCCTCCAGAACAGACTTGTTCATTTTGGAATTCAATGGAATTTTCAGAATTCTTCACCACTACCACATTTCAAAGGCACCAACTCTTCTTCTGTCTTCCTTATTCATTGTCCAGCTTTCACATGCATATGAGGCTTTTGAAAATACCATGAGTTGAGTCAGGCTCACTTTAGTCTTCAAAGTGACATTTTTGCTCTTTAACACTTAACAGATGTCTTTGAAGTAGATTTGCCCAATGCAACATATTATTTCATTTCTTGACTGATGCTTTCATGGGCATTGATTGTGAATCCAAGTAAAATGAAATCCTTGTCAACTTCAATCTTTTCTCTGTTTATCAAGATGTCACTTATTAGTCTGGTTATGAGGATTGTTTTCTTTATTCTGAATTGTAGTCTAATATGAAAGGTTGTCTTTGATTATCTACACACCATAGGTTTTTAATCAGTCTTTTACCAATATTGATGTCACCTTCTTCTTCATATAGTCTTGTTTCTTTCATTATTGTTCAGCATATAGATTGAATAAGTATGGTGAAAGGATACCCTGATGCACCCTTTTCCTGATTCCAAACCAAACAGTATCCCCTTCTACCATCCAAATGACAACTTCTTCCTCTATGTACAGGCTCCTCATGTGCACAATTAAGTGATTTGGAATACCTGTTCTTCTCAATACAGTCTATGACTTGTTATGATCCATACAATAAAAAGACTTTGCATAGTAAACAAAACACAGATACACATCTTTCCAGTATTCTTTGTTTTCAGCCAACATCCATCTGACATCAGCAATGTCCATGCCCTATTCTGAATCCAGTGTGAATTTCTGGGAATTCCCTATTGATGTACTGCTGCAACTGATTTTGAATTATCTTCAGCAAAATTTTACTTTTGTGAGTGCCTCCAGCACTGCATCTGTTTGTTGAAACATCTTAAAGATTATTCCATCAATTTCTTGTTTTTTGCCAGTGCCTACAATGTAACTTAGGAACTCTGGTAACCTAGTGCCTGTTCTGGTTACCAGCTGCCCAGCCACTCAACCAGGCCCAGACAAGTTGACATACAAACATAACCACCATTATCCCACCCCTTGTCAAATTGGCATCTATACAGATCTTCACTTGGTGGCATCTTAACAGATCTCACTCACTGGGTGGCTCCAGTCCCTTAGTTCCTCTAAGTGGTGATCTCATCCCATTGGCCTGGCAGGCCCATTCCTCTCCCTCTTGGGCATGGCAGCCCTGCCTCCTCAATCTTGGGCAGGGGCTATGGCTCCACCCCACTGGCTCACATGAACAAGCAGCCCCAACTCCAGGACCAAGATGGTGAAGGTCTGGCTCTTTGAAACCTAGGGGACTGTGGTTGTTCCACCCCCAAAGGCCACGGTCCTATCCTTTCAGGCTGAGGCAGCTCTGCTTCCATTTCCTTGGTTTCTCTGCTTCTGCTGATTAATGCTAAAGGCAACCCACTCTGCTGGAAAACCCTGTCCAAATAGCACTTGGCTTTCTTGCTCCATGGGCCAGCCAACCTGATACTCCATTTCATGCTGGTCTTTTCTACCAGTTAATACCTGAAGGCAACCCACTCTGCCAGTAAGCCACCTAACCAAAGGCATCAAGCTTTCTCCTCTGTTGGCTGGTAAGGCTATCACTGTCTCATTGCCGGTTCTCTGGGCTCTGCTCCTGCCATCTCTCATCACAGTCTCTGGGATCTGCTCTTGCATTGTGTTATTCCATATGCTGGGGTCTCTCTGCCAGGATCTCAGGTCAAGTAAGCACTCCACACCTGTTTCCACACTTTAGGTACCTGTCAGAGCAGCACCCCACTATCTCAATACCAAATTCTGTTCTGGTTACCTAGTGCCACTCTGACAAGAATATACCACAAATGGAATAGACTTAACAAATAGGAGTTTATTCTTTTACTGTTCAGGAGGCTTTAAGTTCAAGTTCAAAGTGCCAAGATCTAGGGGCTGGGTGAAAGCCCCTCAGCTCCCAGCCCACTGAAGCTAGAAGCCTTTCTTCATTCAGACAGCTGCTGGCTGCTGAGACTGCCAAGCCCAAGGTTGACAAGCAAAAAGGCACAGTCCCAATGTTACCAAACCATATGGCAGGCCATTAATTTAAGTCCGTTGTAAGTCCCAAGGTCGGCAGAGCATGGCAGGCTGTTGGAAAACAACACTGCAACATGCAGGCTCCAAGCATACCATAAGCTAGAGACCATTCCCAAAGCTGCTTCTTATATGCAGGAAGCAGACCATATACCCAGAGCAACTACTCAGCAGCTTGTGGTAGATTCCACCATGGAGTTGGTATCCAGTCTCATCATGGGGAACAAAAACAACCAGCTGCCCAGCCACTCAACCAGGCCCAGCCAAGTTGACATACAAACATAACCACCATAGTGCCTAAGGCATTTGAGATCAGAAGTGCAAGGTCTCTTAATTTGTTCCTCTTTACTAGTGGTTTGCTTATGAGGGATCTGTTTCCTTTTCATATAAAACTGATGATTAGTTTCCCATATTGTTAAACCAATGATGATGAAATCTGGATTGAGATTACATTATATTTGTTAATTCCTTTAGGTAACACTGACATTTTCACAATATTATGTCTTATCCATGAGCCTAGTATATTCCTCCACTTATGTAGGTCTTTTGTTTTCTTGTGATAGTGCTTTGTAGTTTTCTTTGTCTTTTGTATCTCTTGCTAGATCTACTTTATATTTTGCATGGCTTTTGCAAATGCTATTGTTTTCCAATTTCACAGAGTTCTCTCTAAAGTTCCTTTACACCCTCACCAACAGGTTTATTTTTCCCCCATTTTATTGAACTTTGCTAGTAATGCTGATGTGAGATGATTTATAACTGTTGTTTTGATTTAGTATTTCTCTAATATCTAATGATCCTGAGCATTTCTTTATGTTTGTTGCCTGCCTGACTGTCTTCTTTGGTGATGTGTCTGTTCATGTCTTCTGTAAAGGGAACTTTACAGAGTTCTCATTGTTAGTGTAAAATAATCTGACTAATTTTTGTATGTTAATCTTGTACCATGCCACTTTACTGAATCCTTCAATAAGTTCCAGTAGTTTTCCTGTTGAATCTTTGAGATTTTCTATGTATAGGATCATATCTGCAAAGAGAGATAGTTTCACTTCTTCTTTGTCAATTTGGATGCATTTTATTTACCTTTCTTGCCTTATTTCTCTGGATAGGACTTTCAATACAATATTGAACAAGAGTGGTGATGAAGATAATCCTTGTATGGCTCATATCTTGTTTCTCTTGTGCTGCTATAATGGAAATAACTACAGTGCATGACTTTAACAAGCAGGAATATATTCTCATCAATTTAGGAGGCTAATCCTCCTAAATCCAAATTCAGAGTGCTAGCTCTAGGAACTTGCTGAAGGCCTCTGGACCTTGGGCTTTAGCTCTGCATCTTGTTACAGGCTCACTGGAGCTGGAGGCATTTCCTAACTCAGGCAGTTTCTGGCTACTGAGGCTGATGAACTCAAGGTCAACAGGTAAATTATCACAATGCCAGAGTTGGTAGGAAACATGTCAAGTCAGTGGTTCAAGTCCAGGCACAATTCCAAGATCAGCATGCAACATGGCAGGCCACTGGCTTAAATCTAGGAACTGGAGATGAAGACTTGTCAAAATGCAGGATGCAAACATGCCAAAAAGCTAGAGACCTTTACCAAAGCTTCTCCATATATAATGGAAACAGGAAGCACCTTGAAGGTAGTTTCCTTTCAATTGATTAGGTGCTCAAAATAGATTCCACCATAGAGGTGATCACAATCTCATCATGAGAGATAACTACATCTAGCTGCCAAGCCACTCAAAACCACAACCCAGCCAAGTTAACACACGACCTTACTGCCGTAATGCATATTCTCAAGGGGAAATGCTTTCAGTTTTTCTCTGTTGAAAATGACTTTGGTCTTTGGTTTAATATATATACACCCTTAATTATGTTGAAGAAGTTCCCTTCTATTCCTTTTTTTGCTGAGTGTTATATATTCTCAAATGTCTTTTCTGCATTGAAGATGATCATGTGATTCTCTTGTTTTATTTATGTAGTAGATAACATTTATTGGTTTTATAAGTTTGAACCATCCTTGCAATTCAGGATACAGTATTTTTTTGAGTTACTGGATTCTATTGGCAAAGATTTTGTTGAAAATGTGTCTATGTATATGAGTGTAATTGCTGTATAAATTTCTTTTCTAGTGGTATCTTTGACTGGCTTTGATTTCAGGGTTATGTTTACTTCATAGAATGACTTAGGTAATATTTAAACCTATTGTATTTTCCATAACAATTTCAGTAGAATTGGTGTCAAATGTTCTCTAAATGTTTGGTAGAATTCTCCAGTGAAGGCATCTGGGCCAGTGCATTTTTGACATGTTCAATTTCTCCTTTTGTGATAAGTATGTTCATTTTCTACCTTGGATTGTGTAAGTTTGTGTAGGTAATGTGCTTCTAGAAACTAACCCATTTTCCCAGTTTTTTAAATGTACTAGAGTACAGTTCTTCATAGTATTCTGTTATTAACAATTTATAGTTGCTTCTGTTGTGACATCACCTATTTTGTTTCTTGTTGTGTTAATTGTTTAGTCACATATTCCTTTGGTAATGGTTTGTCAGTGATTTTTCAATTTTATTAACCATTTCAAAGAACTAACTTTTATTATTTTTAATTAAAAAAAAATATTTGAATCAAACAAAATGTAAGCAAAATATACCAAAATTTTGGGATACTGCAAAAGCAATGGTCAGAGGACAATTTATTGCAGTAAAATAAAAAATAAGAAAGAACAAAAAAAAATCAACAGCTTAACTGAACTTCTCAAACAGTTAGGGGGAAAGAAAAGCCAAGAGAAGAAAGGAAATAGTAAAGATTAGAGCAGAAAAAAATAAAATAAAACAGAAAACAGAATAAAAACAAATTGTTTATTTTTAAGAAACATAACATTTAGTAAGACAAGTAAGTTATTTTGTACATTGTATAAATGCTGTTTCTGGTAAGCAAACTTTCTGGGCAGGAAATATAACTCAATGTCTCTAAGTGACAGGGCATACAACATTATATATATTTTTTAGTAAAGTTAATGTTCTTATATTTTCTATATAGCTATTGTTCAGCATCAATTACTTCAGCCTTTTGTTGCTGTTGTTGTTAAGTGCTGTGGAGTCGTTTCCGACTCATAGTGACCCCATGCACAGCAGAATGAAACACTGCCCGATCCTGCGCTAGCCCCACAATCCCTGCTATACTTGAGCCCATCATCGCAGCCACCATGT
>NW_006922322.1:764971-796959 GCF_000298275.1 Orycteropus afer afer | reverse complement strand
TTGGTGTTCAATGCATCAAATCTATTCTTTAGATGATCTCTAAATTCAGGAGGGATATATTGAAGATCATACTTACTTCAGCCTTTACTTTGTATAATTTCAAGTTTCTGAAGTGCTTTGAAAATTTAAATCACTTAAGGAATCATGTTATTCTGTATAACTCAATTTAGAAGACTGTTACCTCCAGTACTTGAATAAAAGTAATCTTTAAACAAAGCTACTTAAATATGTCATAAAAATGAGTAGGTAGCGTAGTGCCTAAGGCACTTGACTGATAACCAGAAGGCTGGCAGTTCAAACCCACTAGCCACTCCTCAGAAGGAAGGTTGGGCAATCTACTTCCATAGTGATACCACCTGAGAAACTCAAGGAGGGGTCGCTATGAGTTTGGTCTGACTTGATGCCACATAATGGCAAAAACAGCACAACATAATTTCAGTAGATAAACTCACTTTAGTTTTCTTGGTCTTAAAACCTTTTGTTTTTGTAAGTATCAGGAAAAGGTGAGTTTATCTGTTAGGGCAAGTAGGTTTTAGACCTATAACAAACAGCCCTGAAGACTTCAGTGGTTTGACACACAGTTTGAGAAATCTTAATGGCTTCACACATACATACATACATACAAACACACACATACACACACACACACACAGTTTATTCCTAAATCATAAACTGTTGCCATTGAGTTGATTTTGACTCATGTGAACCCCCAGTGTCTCAAAGTAGCATTGGGCTCCACAGAATTTTCAATCACTGAATTATTTGATTGCCTTCCAAGTTCTCCTGGGTTTACTGGAACTTTCAATTTTTTGGTTATCAGCTGAGTATGTTAATTGCATGTAACACCCAGAGACTCCATTTCTAATTTATAAAACAAACTGCTAAATTTCTCTGGGATAGTACACAACAGTTTACTCATATTTGTTGTCAAGAATTGAGCCTTGGTTGATATCTAACATCTTTAGATCCACCTATGCCTTCACCATCATCCTCATTGTGACAAAGGGACAAGCAGAGTGGAGAATTTAAGTACCATTGAGGAAATACTTTAAGTAACATGAAGTAATTTCCATCATGTTTTAGTGGTTAAAGCAGGTCAAATTAGGTAAGAAATGCAAATCTACCTTATGCTTGGAAAGGAGAGGTACAATTATGTTAATGAAAAACACAGATGTTTACCATACAAACTGAGAAAAGTGAAAATGCTGTAGAAGTAGAAGGCATGTAGTATATTTTTTACCAATAAATTTATACTATGTTTATACACACTCTATTTTATTTTGTAAATTAAAAAAAAAATAGAAATCTTCATTTTAAAATAAAATAGATTATGGAAAACAGAAACAACACTTACATTTTTATGCATGAGATAGTTAGAGCTGTGTGTCAACTTGGCTCGACCACAATTCTGTGTGGTTTGAGCTGTTGTGGTGTGGTTGTTCCCTTGATGGGATCAGATGACTATGTTTTGAGTGGCCAATCTGTTGAAAGGGAGTTTCCCTAGGGATGTGGCCTGCTTCTAGTGTATCTGTGGACATCCTAGGAGAGGAGACATTCTTCTATGGATCAGGATTCTGTTGTGCTGCCTACAACTGTCCATGAGTGAGCAATCCACCATTCAGCCTGGAGATCTTGGATTCATCATTCATTGGAGTCAACAGCCGGTGTACTGCCTGCCAGCTCTGAGCTCCTCAGCTCCTGTGGCTGCAAGAGGTGGGGAAGAGCCTCCAGCTTGATGTAGAAAAGCCTCCAGCTTGACATTTGATCCACGAACTTTGGACTTGCCAGCTTCTATAAGAGTGTGAGCCATTTTCCTAAGATACATCTCTCTCCCTCTCTCTCTCTCTCTCTCAGCTTTCCTGGTTTTGTTTCTCTAGAGAACCCAGTCTAACACAATACAATAAAGGGATTTTAGCATAGAATATACATTTACATTAAAATAAAATTTAAAACAATAGCAGAATATTTTAACACATAAATTCAACGAATATAAATTACATTTGATTAAAGCATACTAAATGAAAAATTGCCTATATTCTCAAAATATTACTCATATGCAATCAAGTAAGAAATCTCAGTATATTTTGTCAGAATAATTCACCTGAAAATTTTAAACATTTATTTTATAATATTTTTGCATTTTACTTTCTCTAAATGCTTCTAACTTTTTCTTAAGATTTTTTACATAGTATCTTTATAGATTGTAAGTTTTGAAAGTAAAATTCAGTTATGTATTTTGGGAAATTAAAAAAAAAATGAGAGTGGAAAACTAGAAAACTAAATACTTGCAATTGTTCTATCAGAACATGTACAGTATAAACAGAAATAAAATAGTTGACTTCATGTGACATTGGTTTTGTTTTTGGTTAATAAATTTAAAGTTCACAATTTGTGGTATAAATTTATATTAAATTTGGAAGGAGGAGGCTCATGTGACAATCTATTTAGGCATTAAGCTTGGTGTCAGGGTAAAGAGATAACATTTCAAATTTGTCATTATCTATATAGCAATTTATTATTGAGTTTTTACTCTTTATTGAGTTTTAATTATCACAACATCATGGTGGGTCGGAAGAAAATGTCCTTTAAAGAATATCCACTTCCCACTACCCTGAATATGTTATTATGTCACCTTACATAGCAAAAGGGAGTTAGCAGATATGATTAAATTAAGGATCTAGAGATGAAGAGAATATCCTGAGTGATTGAGTTGTGTCCAATGTAATCACAAAGATAATTATGAAAGGAAGGCAGAAGTTTCAGTGTAAAAAAGATGGAGATATAACAATGTAATTAAATGGACTGAAATAATTTTATTACTGGTTTAGAAGATGGAAGTCATGAGTCAAGGCATCCAGGCAGCCTCAAGAGCTAGAAAATGTAAGGCACAGATTGTGACCCACAGCCACCAGAAGAAATGCAGCCCTGTTACCATCTTAATTTTAGCTCATCAAAACACTTGACTTTGAGAATGGTAAGATTAAAAATTTGGGTAGGCATTAAACTTGTGGTATGTTACAAAAGCACTAGGAAATTAATAGACATGGTCTGCATATTAAAGAAGTGGATAAACAAATTTTAAATTTTTTCTGACTCAAAAATTTAGGACATTAAAATTATCTCAAGGTAGACACTATAAATATTAAATATAATCCTAGACTCATACTGGAAAAATAACAATTGGAATTCCCCAGTAGTCGAGGTACTTTTATTTTGTAAAACTTATTTTGTTCTCTCTTCTATCTCTAGTCCTTAAAATAGTGCCTGGTATACATAGGATAGTCAGTATATCATTTTTTACACAAATAATGCATGTGATATGCTTTATTTTTTTATTTTTATTTTTTGGCAAACTGTGCAACCTCCTTGCAAATTAGTTTCCTATTTGCACTATGCACATTATATGTATGTTCACAGTACTTACATGGGCATATTATATGCGAAGATAAGGTGCATTTTTAAATAAATTAATATGTTTTCCTGCTATACACATTTATATAATTTTTACAAAATAAATTTTCAGTTCTCAAAAAATTCAGAAGCTCATTCAGCTATTTTGAATAATTTCTTTTGTTATATTTATTTAAGCAGTCATAAACATACCAAAACTCTTTGGTGCCATCAGTAATTTTAAGAGTGTAAAAGTAACTTAAGATCAATAAGTTTGAGAACTTTTGCAATATTCTATTCAAGAAAGTGAAATAATGAGGGTACTGCTACTCATACATACAGTGAGAATAATTAAAAAAAAAAAAAAAAAAGGATTTTAGGCCTGCTGTGAATCACTGCCTTCCCACTGAACCACTGTTAAGCATAAACATAGTTTAAGAAGTAGCAGGTCAAATAAAATTTTATATTGTATAAATGAAATAGATTGTTTTTTTTTTTTTTTTTTTCCTATTAATAGTGCCTCTATTAGCAGGGGTTCATGGAGGGATGGCACAGGGAAGAGGTGACTGTTGGGAAGAAGTGGGAGGGGAGCTGTTGCATTGTGGTGAATTGTAGTCAAAGTCATGAGACAAAGTGTATGTGACCTGTTGTATGGAAAATGAATTTGCTCTGTAAATTTTCACCCAAATTACAATAATAATAATAATAATAATAATAATAAAATAGTGGCTCTATTAGACTTTTATGAATAATATATGCATAGAAATCTTTGTTATTTTATAGAAACATTTTTCTCCCGAAGGAGATATTATTATGCTTAATCTTTCAGTGACTTTTTTTGTTTTGTTTTGTTTAAGTTTTCCATAAATTCTAAGAGTAAAGTGGTCACTTTTGTTCCTCTCATACAGTTTCCATTGTGATTTTGGTGCCAAAATTGACGTCTCAGGACTCACACCTGTGGGTGTAGGCTTTGCAATTTTTATGCTTACCAGCAGAAGCAGATGGACTACTGACCAAAGTTTGGTTTGGATGTCAAGACTACCACACGTAATACTAAAAGACAATGTGAACAGCTTTATTATTTATAGAACTGAGTTCTCTGTAGAGAGCAAGGAAAGCCCCACCAACAGGCAAGAGATTGGAGAAGTTTGAGTGACCAAACAAAGAAAATAGGCTCAAGACTTTTATTGTGGTTAGGAAGTGGGGCCAGTATGGAAGTCACACTCCTGGGTAGTAAGGACTAGAGGGGATTTGTTTGTTTGTTTGTTTTTGTTTTGTCTTAATCTTCTGGCACCAAAAGAAAGAGCTTTAGAACTTCCTTATCACTTTGAGGCACTAGGGATGAGATATAAAATTGTCAGCATTTGAGTAGGAAACAGGCTTTGCTAGACCAAATATGATCATTGTTGCTTTCTGATAGCCTAGTTTTGGTTGCTAAATCACTTTTATGTAACTTTTGACTCAGTGGCCTGGAAGTCCAGTATCATGTCACGTAGCTACCTTTGTTCACCCTAGCCATTAAAAACCCTGCTTTGCACAGAGGGACATAGAGAATTGAACCAATTCTGCCATTAACCAGGACTCACTTCATCTGTAAGTGTTCTTAATAAATTTTTTGTCACCATCCAAGGGGTTGACCACATCTCTCTTCAGTCTCACAGTTCATTCCATATTTGGAGGTAAATTTCAAGTTATTGAGCCATCCCATGACAATTGGTGAGCCAACAAGGAGACTGATAAACAATGAGTGGGAGTTATGCCTCTGCTAAGAGAAATTCTAGATGGGTCAGTAATTGCCATGTGGGGAGTTTTGGTTTCTATGCTTAATGTATATACACTGCCATATGAGGATGTGTATACACAGAGAATGCCAAGTGGCAAAGCATGGTTGTGGGTAAGCTCACACCTTCATAAGTCTGGAAAAGAGTCTAGGAAAGTAGTGCCTGCTGGAAAAGTGACCAGTGCTCTAGGCAGTTACACTGGCCACCAACATCCAGTTAACCACTGAAGCATATGATAAGAACACTTCAAGAGGAGCTACATTCGGAATAGGATATATAACAGTTGTATGTAGTCACAACTAATGTTCAAGATAACCACCTCTAGGAACATGGTGAGCAGCTTGAGAAATTTGCCTGCAGGCTTGCAAAAATGGTGTAGGAGAGGGTGTCTTACTAACACACTCCAGCCAGTCCCTCTCCAACAGACACATGGAAAAAACAGGTGAAACAGATACAAATAATGATCCTGGAATTCTGAACATCAACTGAGAGAATAAAGAATTAAATTGAGCACTGACTGGAGATTGAGTGAGGTAAGTGACTGGAGAGAGAGAGATACTGGGACCAGCCAAAATATGGCCATTTTGAATACAGAGGCACCAGATGTGGATGAGGAAGGAAAAAATAAATAAATAAAAATAATAACTTAATGGTTGCTGCAAGGTGATAGAAACACAGTGTAGACTGATTGAGAGGAATTCAAGGTGAGCAAAGACTTGCAGGAGCTGGGAGAGGAGCACGCAGAGAAGTAGGTCAGATTCAACAGAGACACAGGCAGCTGTGGAGAGAAGAGGGAGTAAGAGAAAAATAATTAAATAATTCACTACTAACAGGCACTGGTCTTGGGCTGACAAAAGGCCTGCCTTAGTGTGGTTGAAGAAACTGGGCTTGAGATGATCTCTTGTTTGACTGAATATGGACAAGAGTTGGATAAATGGCTATGTGGGACCAGAAGGGTGGCAGACCCACACCAGTCAATCACGATTGAAGGAATAAGCTCTTAGATCTAACAAATATATACCTTCCCTGTACATAGGGCTAAATACACTTTCCACCACCACTAACTCAGTGACTAGAGAACTCTTGCCCTCATCTGCCCTAATCCCTGGATACCTTGACCTCCAGCAAACTGAATCAGGAGCTGAAGTTTGGACACTGGGTGCCTGAAGCATTGACAGATATTTTTCACACTGAACAAAAGAGGCATACCTTGGCAGTCTCCTCTCTCAGGAGGGCACACACACTAGGAACCTCTCACCTCTGTGAATGGAAAGACCTGTGTTGCAGCAGTTGGGAAAGATAGTCTCAGGGGAGCCTTTCTCTTGTGTCTGGGAAGGAGCATGTGCACAGAGGGGTGCCAGAATCAAGCCAGTGAATGATGGCTGGTGAGCCATACTCTCTGCTCCAAGAAATCCAGTTTCCTCACAAACTGGGAAAAACCTCTCTCCACAACCACTAAGCCAATAGCCAAGAAAGTCCTGCCTGGTTCCCTTGATGACCTCCTCTTCATTCTAGCCATCCACTAGACTATATCATCACTCCCCAAACAGACAGACCCATAGTCTGCAGATCTCCCTTCCTGTGTTTCATCACTGTCTGATCTTTCTTAAACGGAGCATAGGAGACACACACACTTACAGCCTTCTCTATTGAAGGTGTCAACTCACACCAGGCTTCTCTCACCTTTAAAGGCACCCACTCCAGTGGCTCAGGAGTTTCTGCCACTATGTACTACCCTGAGGGCTCTTAGCTGACCATAAGTACAAACATATCTCCTACTCAGAGTTCTTTTCCCCTTTTCTTTTTTTTTTTCCAATTTTTCTTCCTTTTTACCTGTTCATTTCTCCCTCTACCTCTTTGTCTTCTTACATTTTTACCAATCTTTCATCTAGTTCACCTCCTTTTTTTTATTTTTTTATTCTTTATATTTTAATTCTATCTTTTTTCCTTTTTCCTCACTTCTCCTTTTTATCCATCCCCATCTCATGGTGGGAGGATATTAACTCTCCACTGATCAGCAATATCTACTACACTAACAACCACCTCACACAAAGGGCAATAATCACCACTGTATCAGTGACAGATGGTGAGCAACACCTGCCCATCCCAATTGCAGCTCCTCTTCAGGACAAAGCAAGACTATATTAGTTCAGTTTGGGTGTCAACTTGGCTGAGCCTGGTTGAATGGCTGGGCAGCTGGGTGTAATATTCCCCATGATGAGACTGGTAATCAACCTCATGGTGGAATCTACTGTGATCAGCTGAGTGGCTGCCTTAGGGAATGTGGGCTGCTTCCTATATGTAAGGAAAAGTCTTGGGATTAGCCTCTAACTTATGGCATACTTGGACCCTGCATGTAGCCCTGTCATTGTTCAGCAGCCTGAGATCTTCTGCCAACCTTGGAACTTACAATGGACTTGAATTAATTGCCTGCTGTGTGGTTTGGTAACATTGGGACTGTGCCATTTTATTTGTCGACCTTGGCCTTGTTAGCCTCAGCCACCAGTAGCTGCCTGAGTGGAGAGATGCCACTAGCTTCAGTGGGCCGAGAGCAAGAAGCAGAACTAAAGCCCCCAAGGTGAAGGTGCTTTCACACAGCCCCTAGAGCCTGGCACTTTGAACTTGGACTTAAAGCCTTCAAATTGTAAGAGAGTAAACTCCTGTTTGTTAAGGCCATCCCATTTGTGGTGTATATTGTTGTCAGAGTGGCACTGGGTAACCAAAAGAGATACCTGCACCTATATCCCCACCAGTTATGACACCAACCCAAAGACAACTGGGGAGTGCTGTAGTCCTACCAAGCTAACAAACAAAGAAACACACCTGCCCCATACATCCAGATATATTGAAACAAATTAAAAAAAAAAAAAAAAAAAAAAAAAAAAGGGGGAAAAAAAAAAAAAAAAGGGAAAAAAAAAAAAAAAAAAAAAAAAAAAAAAAAAAAAAAAAACAGGGTGAAAGAAAAACAAAACAGGGTGAAAGAAACCAACATAAAATAAACAGTTAAAGACAATCATTTCAAAATGTCTCAGAGGCAGTGGACAACTTCAATATAAATAAATAAATAAATAAATAAACAGGACAAGATGGCAAAAACAAGTGACAGAAAAAAAAAAAAAAAAACTAGGAAATCTCTCTGAAGAAGAATAGGTAATAGATGTAACTGATAAGGAATCCAAAAGATATATATTCTTCCAAAATGTTCAAAGAAATCATAAACAGAGGCAAAGAAAAGACAGATAATCACCTTGAATAACTCAGGAAAATCACACAGAAGCAAAATGAAAAACCAAGTAATTAAACAAACAAATGGTTTTGTAAATCATTAGAAAACAGTAATTAAAAATCCAGAAAATGAATACTAAAATTACCGAGACAGATAATGCATTGTTGTTATGTGCCGTTGAGTCAAACCCGACTCATAGCGACCTCTCCTTGGGTTTCCGAGGCAGTATCACTGTGGAAGTAGGATGCCCAACCTTCCTTCCGAGGAGTGGCTGGTGGGTTTGAACTGACAGCCGTCTGGTTAGCAGACAAGTGTCTTAGCCACTATGCTTACCAGAGCTCCCAGATAACACATTAGAAAGACAAAAAGTAGAATCAACAGGACTGAAGAATAAATTTCCCAGCTAAAAGACAAACTCCTTGACACCAGCTATTATGCAGAAAAACCAGAAGGAGAATAAAGAGAAAAGAAGAAAACCTAAGAGTTATCTCAGATGATATCAAAAGAAGTAACATAAGTCTGTTTGGAATTCCAGAAGAAGAAGAGGAAAACTAAATAAATAAATATAGAGGAAAATTGTCAAAGACTTGTTAATAGAAAACTTCCCCAATATCGTGAAAGATGATAAGGTGTCCATCTAAGCAGTTCAATGAATCCCTTACAGTATAGACCCAACACCTTAACTTGTTGTCATTAAGAGTTATCATAATAAAATTTCTAAAACTAAAGACAAAGGAAGAATGTTGAGAGCAGCTTGAAATATATATATATACATTATCTGCAAAGGGTAACCAATAATACTAAGTTCTAATTTCTCAACAGATTCCATGAAGGCAAGAGGTAATGGGATGACATATACAAAATCTGGAAGAAAAATAATTGACAACCAAGAATTGTATATCCAGCAAAACTGTCCCTCAAATATGACAGTGAAATTAGGACCATTCCCAGATGAAAGGACATTAAGATAATTTGTAAAAACAAAAGCAACCCTGCATGAAATACTAAAAGGAGTACTTCAAACAGAAAACTATTAGAAGAAGACAACAATTTAATATTAGTATACATGATAACACCACCAAGAAACTAACCCAGGAAAATTACTCTCAGATCTAAAATAATCTTCCAAAAGGAAAAATAGTGAACCAGATAATTCAGTACGCAAATGACTCCCATTACAAAGCAAACAGAGTAAATAAGTGATATAGTTATAAAATGTCTATATGTAGAGGAAATCAGGCTGATGACAATAAAGAACAAATTGTTCCAAATTTAGGGAGATAAGAATTTACTACAAGGCAACCACAAAGAAAATTAATGAGCTTTCTAACCAAAATAAGAAAGAAGAAAATCACAAGGATTTAAAAATTCCAAACTCACTGCTGTTGAGTTGAATCTGACTCATAGTGACCCCTCCTTGGGTTTCTGAGGCAGTATTTCTACGTAGTAGATTATCCAATCTTCCTTCTAAGGAGTGGCTGGTGGGTTTGAAGCATCAGACTTCTGCTTAGCAGTCAAATCCCTTAGGAACTATGTCACCAGAGCTCCTTCACACGGATTTAGTAATAACAAAACCAACCCTAATGAAGACAAGAGAAAGAAAATTTGATAACAAAATGAATTCAGGACAAATATAGATAGATAGATAGATAGATAGATAGATAGATAATCAAGAACAAAGAAACAATTAACACCACAACAAAAATAACAAAAGAATGACATCAGTAAATTTATAGATATTATTAACTACATGGAATGTGAATGGGTTAAATGCATCAGTCAAGAGAAAGAGAGTGGCAGATTGCATACAAAAATGGGACCCACAAATATCTGCCTGTAAGAGATTTATCTTAGATACAAATGAACTAATTAATAAAAATTCAAGAGATGGAGGAAAATATATCAAATTAATGACAACCAAAAAAAGAGCAGGAGTGGCAATATTATTTTCTGATGAAATAGACTTCAAAGTGAAAACCAGAATAAAGGACAAGAAAGGGCATTATATGATGATAAAAGTGCTAATTGACCAAGAAGACATAACCATAATAAATGGCTATGCACTCAAAGAAAAAGCTTCAATATATATTTAATCCATTCACATTCCATGTAGTTAATGTTGTTGTTGTTGTTATGTGCTGTTGAGTTGGCCCCGACTCATAGCGACTCCTCCTTGGGTTTTCGAGGCAGTATCACTACGGAAATAGATTGCCCAACCTTCCTTCCGAGGAGTGGCTGGTGGGTTTGAACCAACAGCCTTCTCGTTAGCAGTCAAGTGCCTTAGGCACTATGCCACCAGAGCTCCCCATGTAGTTAATAGTATCTATAAATTTACTGATGTCATTCTTTTGTGATTTTTCTTGTGGTGTTGATTGTTTCTTTGTTATATATATAACAAATAATTCATTTTTTATCAAATTGTCTTTCTCTTGTCTTCATTAGTGTTGATTTTGTGATTACTAAATCCTTGTGAAGGCACTCTGGTGGCATAGATCCTAAGGCATTTGACATAAAACAGATGTCAACTAAATTGAAAGGAGAAGCAGACAATTCTACAAGAGTAGTAGGAAACTTTAACACACGATTTTTGATAAAGGACAGAAAAATTAGGGCAAAAATCAGCAGAGATAGAGGAGATCTCAATTTGAACTCATAGAAATATGCAGAACACTCAATGCAACAAAAACACAATCTCTGTTTTATCCAGTGCACATGGATTATTATCCAGAATATACCAGATATTAGTACATGAAACAAGCCTCAATAAATTTAAAACCATCAAAATACTCCAAAGCATCTGGTTACATCACAATGCTATAAAACTAGAAATCAATAATAGGAATACCATGGGGAAATAAAAAATCAAATACATGGTAAATGAATAACACACTGCTCACAAGCTTGCTGTCACAGTGCCTGAGGCATTTGACTGCTATCCACAAGGCCAGCAATTCAAACTCACCAGCCACTCCTCAGAAGGAAGAATGTGCAATCTACATCCTTAGAGATACTAACTCAGAAACCCAAGGCAGGGTCGCTTTGAGTCAGATTCAACTCAGTGGCAGTGAGTTTGTTTTTTTTTGGCTTCATAAATACTGGGTAACAGAAGAAATAAAGTGTGAAATACATAAATTCTTAGAGAAAAAGAGACTGAAAACACAACATACCAAAACCATTGTGACACAGCAAAAGCAGTATCCAGATGCCAATTTATAGCAATATATGTACACATCAGAAAAGAAGAACCAAATCAATACCTGAACAACTCCAACAATTCAAACAAGAGCAACAAAAAAGCCTACCATCTCCAGAAGAAAGGAAATAATAAAGATCAGAGCAGAAATAAATGAAAAGAAAACAATAAAACAAAGACAGGACTAGAAGCTGGTTCTTCAAAAAGATTAACAAAATTAACAAACCATTGGCAAATTTAACTAAGGAAAAGAAAGGGAAGATGCAAATAACATGAATAATAAATTAAATGGGTAAAATCACAACAGAACAAAGCAAAATAAAAAATATAATAACAGAATACTATGAAGAACTTCACTGCCACAGATTTGGAAACCTAGAATAAATGGATAGATTTCTAGAAACACATGATCTCTCAAAAGTAACACAGACTGAGTTAGAAAATTTGAATAGATCCATAACAAAGGAAGAAATTGAGCAGATCATAAAAAAAAAACTCCCCCCACACACAAAAAAGGTTCTGACCCAAACAATTGCACTACTTAACTCTATCAAATATTCCAAGAAAAGCTGATACGTATCCTACTCAAACTATTCCAAAACATAGAAAATGATGGCATATTCCCAAATTAATTCCATGAAGCAAGCGTAACCCTGATAGCAAAACCAGGTAAATACATCACTGAAAAGGAAAGCCACAGACCAATATCCCTCATGAGTATAGATGCAAAAAGGACTAACAAAATCTTAGCCAGTAGAATCTAATACTATATCAAAAGGATAATACACCATGACCAAGTGGATTTATCTCAGGTATGCAAGAATACTTTAATATTAAAAAACCATCAATGTAATCCATTACAGAATAAAAGAAAGTAAAAAAAAAAAAAAAAAAAAAATACATGCTCATACCAAACAATGCAATAAAGGTATTTAACAAAAGTCAACACTCATTCCTGATAAAAACTCTCAGCAAAATAGGAATAGAAGGGAAATTTCTTAGTATAATTAAAGGAGTATACACAAAACCAAAAGCCAACATTATTTTCAGTGGAGAAAGACTCAAAGCATGCCCTCTATTACCAATTCTATTCAACGCTGATTTTGAAATTCTATCCAGGGCAATAAGACAAGATAGAGAAACAAAATGGATCCAAAGTTTCAAAGATGAAGTTATACTATCTACACTTTCAGATAACATGATCCTATATATAGAAAAACCAAGAGACTCAGCAAGAAAACTACTGGAAGTTATTGAAAGATTCAGCAAAGTGGTAGGATACAAGATTGACACTACAAAAATCAGATGAGTGCCTCTATATCAATAAAGAGACCATTTACAATAACTACCAAAAACATAAAACACTTAGGCATAGAGCTTATCAGGGACACACACACACACACACACACACACACACACACACACACAAAACCTTTGCAAAGATAAACACAAAACACTACTACAAGAAAGTATAAGACACCTACATAAATGAAAGTACAAGCCATGCTCATGGAAAGGAACACAGAACACTGTGAAAAATGTCAGTACTGCCCAATGTATCTATAGCTTCGATCTAATCCCAAACAAATTCCATCAGCATGCTTTAAGAACACTGAAATAAAATAAATAATCACTAGTTTTATATAGAAAGGAAAGAGACCCTGGATAATCAAAAGACTTCTGAAGAAGGAAAACAAAGTAGGAGGTCTCTAATTCCCAATTTCAAAACCTACTATAAAGCCACAATAGTCCAAACAGCCTAGATATGGTACAACCATAGATACATAGATGAATGCAACAGAATCAAGAGAATCAGAAAGAGATCCATCCACCTATGGACAGCTGGTCTTTGTCAAAGGGCTGAAACAAAATATGTGGGGAAGACATAGTCTCTTCAACAAATGGTGCTGGAAAAACCAGATATCCATATGCAGAAAAATGAAACAAGATCCATACTTCATATCATAACACAAAAATTAACTCATTATGGACCAAAGAACTAAATGTAAAACCTAACACTTTAAAGTTCATCAAAGAAAAAATAAGGGCAAACTTGTTGTTGTTATGTGCTGTCGAATCGGACCTGACACATAGCAACCCCTTCTTGGGTTTCCAAGGCAGTATCTCTATGGAAGTAGATTGCCCCATCTTCCTTCCAAGGGCAAACTTGGGGCCCTAATTCATGGCATAAATAAATTATCAGGCATGACCCAAAATGCACAAACAATAGAAGAGAAACTAGATGACTGATTGCTTCTGAAAATTAAATTGTTGTGTGCATCAAAAGAGTTCTCCAAAAGAGAAACTACACATTGGGAAGGGGGAAAAAATCCATAATGACATATCCGACTAGGGAAATATATCTAAAATTTATAGAAAACTTCAGCATTGAAACATCACAATATCAAACAATCCAATTTAAAATGGGCAAAGGATATGTACAGACACTTCACTAAAGAAGATACTCAAGCAGCCAAAAAACTAATGAAGAAAAGCTCACAATCATCAACCATTAGAGAAATGTAAATCAAAGTAAAACTGAGGTATCATCTCACTCCAGCAAGTAACACTTACTCGTCTATGCCAAGAAATTTGGAAAACAGCTACCTGGCAAACTGACTGGAAGAGATCCATCATATTTTTACCCATTCCAAAGAAAGGTCATTCCATAGAATGTGGATATTATTGAATAGTATCTTTAATATCACATGCCAGTAAAATCTTACTGAACATAATTCAAAAATGGTTGCAGCAGTATATTGACAGAGAACTTCCAGAAATGCAAGCTGGATTCAGAAGGGGACATGGAGTGAGGGAAATCATAGTTTGCTAATGATTCTTTCTGACAATATGACCAACGTAGGTGAGATGAAGTCTGGCCATTCTCACTTCCAAGTAATATTCTGGCTGCACTTTTCCAGGACCAATCTGTTAGCTATTGAAGCAGTCCATAGTATTTTCAGTATTCTTCTCCATCACCACAATTCAAAAGCATCAACTCTCCTGTATCTTCCTTATTCATTTACCAGCTTTCACATGCATATGAGGTTATTGAAAATACCATGTCTTCAAAGAGACATCTTTGCTCTTTAGCACTTTAAACAGATCATTTGCAGTAAATTTGCCTAGTGTAATACATCTCTTGATTTCTTGACTGCTGCATCCACTGATGTTGATTGTGGAGCCAAGTAATATGAAATCTTTGACAACTTCAATCCTCTCACCATTTATCATGATGCTGCTTACTGATCCAGCTGTGAGAATTTTTGTTTTCTTTACATTGAGGTGTAATGCATACTGAAGACTGTACTCTTTAATATTCATTAGTAAGTGCTTCTAATCATCTTCACTTTCAGCAAGCAAGGTTATGTCATCTGCATATTGCAGGTCGTTAATGATTTTCTCTCCAATTCTGATGCCACATTCTTCTTCATGTAGTCCAGCTTTTCACATTATTTGTTCAGCATACAGATTGAATTAGTATGAGGAAAGGATACTACCCTGACATAATCCCTTCCTGACTTTAAACCTTGCAGTACCCCCTATCTCTATTCAAAAGACAGCCTTCTGGTCTATGGACAAGTTCTTCATGAGCACACTTAAGTATTCTTCTCAATGTTATCCATAAACTTTTAATGATCTAAACATTTGAATGCTTTTGCATAGTCTATAAAACCCAAGCAAACATCTTTCTGGTATTCACCTTCAGCCAAGATCCATCTGACATCAGCAATGATATCTCTCATCCCACCTCCTCTTCTAAATCCATCTTGCATTTCTGGAATTTACCTGTCAATATACTGCTGTGATCATTTTTGGGTTATCTTCAACAAGATTTTACAGATATGTGATATCAATGATACTGTTCAATAATTTCTGCATTCTGTGCAATGACCTTTCTTTGGAATGGGTAAAAATATGGATTTCTTCCAGTCAGTTGGCCAGGTAGCTGTTTTCCAAATTTCTTGGCATGGATGAGTAATGCCTCCAGTATGGCATCCTTTTATTGAAACATCTCAATGGGTATTCCATCAATTTCTGGAGCCTTTTTTTTTTTTCTTCCCCAAGTCCTTTAGTGTAGTTTCTACTTCTTCCTTCAGTACCATTGGTTCTTGATGACATTCCACTCCTTGAAATAAATGAACATCAACTAGGTATTTTTGGTACAGTGATTCTATGTATTAATTCTGTCTTCTTTTGATGTTTCTTGCATCATTCAAAATTTTGTCCATTGCATTTTTCAATATTGCAAATCCTGGCTTGAAGTTTTTCTTCAGTTCTTTCAGTGTGAGAAATGCTGAGCATGTTCTTTGTTTTTAGTTTTCTAACTCCAGGTCTTTGAAAATTCTGTTATAATAATTAGCTTTATATTCTTGAGCTGCTCTTTAAAATCTTTTGTTTGGCTCATTTGTCTTATCATTTCTTCCATTTGCTTTAGCTACTCTTTATTCAAGAGAAAGTTTTAGATTCTCTTCTCACATCTGTTTTGGTCTTTTCTTCCTTTCCTATCTTTTTAATGACCTTTTGCTGTCTTCACATATGATATTATTGATGTAATCCCATATATATATATTATTTTCAGTCATTGGTGTTTGATGTGTCAATTCTATTCTTCACATGGTCTCTAAATTAAGGTGTGACATAATCAAGGTCATATTTTGGCTGTTATGGACTTATTTTAATTATCTTCAGCTTCAACTGGAACTTGTATATGAGCAGATGATGGTCTGTCCCACACTCAGCTCCTGGCCTTTTTTGACTGAAGGTATTGAGCTTCTCTATCATCCGTTTCCATAGATGTAGTTGATCTGATTCCTGTGTAATCCATCTGGTGAGATACACATGTATAGTCTCTGTTTATGTTGTTGACAAGCAAGTATTTGCAATTAATGCTGATCTTCCTTCTGAGAAGTGGCTGGTGGGTTTGAACTGCTAGCCTACTGGTTAGCAGTCAAATGTCTTAGGCACTATGCCACCAGAGCTCCCTAATAAATCATAGGTCTTGCAAAGTTCTATCATAGGATCTCTGGGGTCATTTCCATAACTGAGGCCATATTTTCCAACTACTGGTGATTCTTCTTTACTTCCAGCTTTCAAACATTCCAATCACCAATAATAATCAATACACCTTGATTGCATGTTTGGTTGATTTCAGACTGCAGAAATTGGTAAAAATCTCCAATTTCCTAATGTTTAGCTGTAGTGGTTGGTGCATTAATTTTAATAATAGTAATATTCATTGGTCTTTCTTGTAGGCATATGGATATTATCCTATCATTGACAGCATTGTGCTTCAGGATAGATCTTGAAACATTCTTTATGATGATGAATGCCATGCCATTCCCCTTCAATTTGTTGTTCTTGGCATAGTAGATCATATGGTTGTCTGATTCAAAATGACCAAATCCAGCCCATTTCAGCTCACTAATGTTTTGGATATGGATCTTTATGCATTCCATTTCATTTTTCACAATTTCCAATTTTCCTAGATTCATACTTTGTACATTCCACATTCCAAATATTAATGGATGTTTGCAGTTGTGTCTTTCCATTTTGAGTTGAGCCACATTGGCAAATGGGGGTTATGAAAGTTTGACTCCATCAACATCATTAAGACTGACTCTACTCTGAGGAAGCAGTTCTTCCCCAGTTTTATTTTGAGTGTCTTCCAACCTGAGGGGCTCATCTTCTGGCACTATAACAGATAACATTTAAAGACTATTAATAAAGTTTTCCAGACAACGTTTTACTGCTGTTCATAAGATTTTCACTGGACAATTCTTTGAAAAGTGGACAGCCACTGCCTTCTTCCAAGTCTGTCTTAGCCTGGAAGCTCCACTGAAACTCGTCCACCTGGAGTGACCCTGTTGGTATTTGAAGAACTCTTGGCATATCCTCTAGCCTCACAGCAACACACAAGACATCACAGTATGTCAAATTGACAGAGAAGTATGTACTATAAAATTCTTAATGAGAAGTAAAGTTAGGATAACTTCTTAGCCATAAATATGCATCTTGAAGGAATATGTCATTGGGTCTATAGGCTGGGGACCATGGTCAGAAAGTACATCAACCTCAATTGGGAAAACATAGTATCCAAAAATATCATTCTACATATTACTTCAGGCTGCTGGTTCAAACCCACCAGCCACTTCTTGGAAGGAAGATTGGACAATCTACTTCTGTAGTGATATTGCCTTGGAAACTCAAGGAGGGGGTTGCTATGAGTTGGACCTGACTCGATAGCAATGAGTTTGGTTTGGTTTGGTATCTTACTTTAGTAAGCAACAACTTGGGTCTTAAAAGCTTGTAAGCAGCTCTCTAAGCAACAACTATTGGTCTTTCCTTTTGCAGAGAAAGGAAGAATGAAGAAAATCCAAGACACATGGAAATATTAATTCCAAATGACTAATGGACCATGAGAACCTCTACCTATATGACCCAAAGAGCAGAAAAATGAAATGGTGCCAAGCCAACAATGCCAACCACTCAGAAAGGGATTAAAATTGGAGATCCTATATCGAGTGGGAGAAAAATGTGGACTAAAACTCAAAATCATAAAAAAAAAAAAAAAAAATCAGGCTATTGGGCTGATAAAGACTAGTGAAACCCCTGAGACTATGGTCTTGAGTCACCCTTTGGGCCTGAAATTGAACTCACTCCTATGGCTTAACTCTCAGCCAAATAATACACAGAGCTACGAGCTGAAAACCTACACTAGGGAGATGCACTCCTTAAAACAGTCAACCATGGGAGATCAAAAAGGCAGCATTTACATAGAGAGAAATGTATGAAGGCAAGAATTCATAGGCAAGAAGGATACAGAGAAAGAGTAATCATAGGGAAGAAGTGGAAGATGAAAGAAATATTACACTATGGGGAATATAACCAGTATCACAAAACAAAATGTGTATATGACCTATTTAATGTAAAACAAATCTGCTTTATAAAATTTCACCCAAATCACAATGAAAAGTTAAATTAATAATAATAATAATAATAATAATACAATGTATTTGTTTGAAATAATAATAATAATAACTCTGATATTAGTACAAGAGACACAAAGATAAGTGGAAAAGAATTGAGAACCCAAAAATAGATCTGTCCACCTATGGACTGCTGATCTATGACAAAAGGCGGAAACCCATTCAATAAGGAAGAGATAGCCTTTTTAACAAATGGTACCGGCAAAACTTAATATCTATTTGCAGAAAAAATGAAACAATATCCATACTAACACCATATGTGAAAACTAACTCAAGATGGATGAAAGACCTAAATGTAAACCCTGAAATTACAAAGGTCATTAAAGATAAAATAGGGACAAACTTATAGACCCTAATTTATGACATAGACTACCAAGCATAACCCAAGATGCACAAATGGTAGAAGAGACACTAGATAACTGGAACCTTCTAAAAATTAAATTCTTATGGTCATCAAAAGATTGCTCCAAAAGTGTAAAAAGAGAACCTACAGATGGGCAAAAAATATTTCTCAATGACATATCTGACCCCATAATTAAGGTACTTCCCCTATGCTGTATCAAGTTTATATGTCCTTAGCACCAGAATAAGAGCTCTGATAGTGTAGTGCCTAAGGTACTTCACTGTTAACCAGAAGGCTGGCAGTTCAAACCCACCAGCCACTCCTCAGAAGGAAGATTGGGCAATCTACGTCTGTAGTGATACTGCCTCATAAACTCAAGAAAGGATCGCTAGGAGTCAGGTCTGACTCCACGGCACATAACAACAACAACAGCACCAGAATACATTTTAGGGATAGACATCCTCATGAGATTGACTTTGACCACCTCTTTGACAGACTTCTGACAGCAGGTGAGGGTGGTGAAAATAGTCCTGAGGGGAAATATGGCATTGCAATCCATCACCCTGTCCCCACCATGAAGAGTAGTACACATCAGACAATAAAATTTGTTAAGAGTACATAAGGAAATCAATTAAACCATCTTAGAATTGAAAGAGATAGATATCCTCTGGGAAGCCCACAGTGATTTTATGAGACTCACGTGGCCTTTGAAGAAATCATATGGGTTGTAGCATATGGCCATAGACCGTACAGAACTTAACAAGGTGATTTTCCCCAATACACACTGCAGTCTTGAACATGACATCCCATTTAGAAACCCTTAGAAGATACCTGACTCTTGCCTTTCCCCACTACTGTCCATTGCTTTCATTACATTAATGATATCATGCTAACTGCTGAAGTTGTTTCTCTGTTATAGGATTTTTAGATGCCCTAATATCACCTGCTTACAGGGGAGTTGTTGTTGTTGTTGTTATGTGCTGTCGAGTCGGCCCCGACTCATAGCGACCCCTCCTTGGGTTTCCGAGGCAGTATCACTACGGAAGTAGGATTTCCCAACCTTCCTTCCGAGGAGTGGCTGGTGGGTTTGAACTGCCAGCCGTCTGGTTAGCAGGCAAGTGACTTAGCCACTATGCTACCAGAGCTCCCAACAGGGGAGAGGATGGGCTGTTAATCTAAAAAAAAATAAAAAAACCTGGGAACAGGAACACTGGTAGAATTCTTAAGGGTCATCTTGTCAGGTAAGACCCATGTGTTGTCTGAAGCCATAGTGTCAGCTAATGATGTAAGGAGCATTAAAAGATAATGGGTAAGGTTCTGTGGGGAAGAGCCCTGTAGCAGGATATTTGGGATCACCTCCACACCTTGGACACTAACCTAACTGTTCTTTCATGTAGCAGTCTGATCACTTATCTCCTCACTGGTGAACCAAGATGCAGATGTTATAGCACAAGTTAGAATGGTGCATCCAGGAGAAGCTGCCCACTGGATTTAACAGAAAAGCAGACACAGTAGTGCTTGTGTTTGTTGGAAAACAATAAAAAATATAAAAATGTCAGTGAACTATAGTGATTTAGTGGCTGAAAATTATGTATAAATTTGCTCCATGTGCTCACACCAATGCCCATGGTGTCTACCCCATGATCCCTGACAATGCGTAATGAAACTCAGCTAGTGATGGCCTGGCAGGTAGATTATAGGACAAGGATTCCCTGTCTGGTTGGACTAAACTGCTGCATGAGGCTTTAAAGTTGGTAAATTTGGCTCCCAGGGGGGCCTTAGCCCCATAAGCCAGACCTGGAGCCCCATTGATCCTCCAACAATGATACAAGTGATATGACAGATTCTGGAGCTGTGTCCACAAGGATTGTCATCAAAGCAGAACAGCAAAGTCTTTGAACACCTCAGGACCTGGCATCTGTTGATGCTTGTTGTGGGATACCCCACCAGGGTAAATTAGTTACTATGTCCCTTTTGAAGGGCAAGGAACTGACTGGCCTAATGTCGGAGTCCACTATGCACAGAGGGCCTCAACAGTCACACAACAATTTGACTGGAATGGCAGCTATAGCACCAGGAAAGGAAGTGGGTCTCCTTTTTTAGCATAAAGCAAAATGAGTGTCTTTACTCACAAACTCTCATGTGACTTGCCCAGGACAGTATGTATGGAATACTCAGCCAAGGAAAATGCCTCTGACAGTGTCATTCTTACCACCTGAGGGCACAAGTGTGATCCTGATAGAAAGGAAAGATTTACCCCTCTCAGTATCTATTAAACATCTGTCTTTCTGACCATATATATGCCCTACTGTGCTTCTTCCCTTCATAGCTATCAACATCTTCCTAGAGGGGGCTTACCACTTCACTTCAGTAAAATCTGCCACTAAAGCAGCTAACAGGTCTGTGGACAACTTTCCTTCTCAAGCACTGAAGGCATTTCTTGGAACATGGAGCCTCTGGCCAGAACTGAATGGGTAGCCATGGGAAATACATAGGGTTGTACTCTTGTCTCTATGACTAAGTGGAATGTAACAGGAGAAGAAGGACACAATTCACCTTTACCTGGGATCAGACTACCACAGAAACACACATTTTGGTAAGAGACCACAGTGTCTCTCAGTTGTGGCTAGGAAAGGGTGTTTGTCACCTCTGGGGTGGTTTAGTTTGGTTGGTACCTGAAAAAGAGTTGCTTGGGAAAGCCACTTATGTATGTTTTGAGCCACATAAAGCACCATGGATTCCCTTATCTTCTTCCAAATCCCTCTCCAGATAGTAGCCTAGACCCCTGCCAGTGGGTCATAGCACTGGATGGTTGCAGAACCATACTTTGCTCATAAAGCACTCAATGACTGTGTGCTCAGTTTACCATGTAATTGGATAGGATGCTGCACCTTGAGGTTGCCCTATACTGCAGGAATAATTAGGGAATCTATACCAGGATTTCAGAACTATTCCATGATAAAATCCAGGTAGACTAAAAGCAGTGTTTTCCTTTGCTAAAATTACCTTTTAAATCATTTTGCTGCTCTCCTTGTCTCCTTGGAAGTCATGAGACAAATTGAAGCTCTAAACAATTTTATTAAACAGGTCCTGAATGATAGCAGAGAAAGTTTGCGGCTATTGTTAATGAAAACACTCAAATGAGGAAATGAGTCCTTCAGAATCAAATGGCTCTAGACCTTTTAACAAGCTGCTCAAGGAGGAACATGTGCCGTAATAAAGATTGAATGTTGTTCCTGTAACCAGACTACCACCAAAACATTCCCTATTTATTAGGCCATAAGAAGAAGCAGATAGAGGCCCTGGACACACCTGAGGGCTGGTCTGCTGTGGCCTCCTGGTTTTCCTCCTTCTGTAGCTGGAAATAATTTTTTCTGGGTCTTGGTTTAATCCTGGTCTAGGATTTTTCTGCCACAATTGTCTATATTACTGCTGTGGTCTGGGCCTCCAACTACAGGCCCAGTATCTACCTGTATAGTTGTACCACTTCTTACCAGGACCATCAGGGCCCTTGCAGAAGAAGGAGGACTTGCCATATTTTAAGAAGCAGCCTCAAGGGATGGTCTGAAGGAGAAACAGGCTTTGTGAGGTCAAATATGGTCACCCTTGCTTTCTGGTAACCCACTTCTGCTTGGAAAATCACTCTTACATAACTTTCAATGGGGTGGCCTTGGAAATTCAATGTCCTGGCATGTAGTCCCTTCTGTTCATCACAGTCATTAGTCATTTCCACTGAGGAGAGTGGAAAATGGAAGCTGTCCGGCCACTGCCAATAACTTGCGTCCTTTGCAAGTGCCCTTGATAAACTTCTTGCTGCCAATGCTGGAAATGCCTACCTCTTTCTTTGGTCTCACGGTCTCCTCTATATTTGGAGGTCAATATCAAGTTAATTATCCATGCCTGATAGCAGTCAAATATCAGTTGTTGAAGCCAGACACCTCATTATAATTACTTAATCTGTTAATCTGTATTTTTTATCCCATAAATTCCAGATGTTTTAAAAGTCTTTGAGAATTTTTTTTTTTTTTTCTCATCTTGTCTCTTACATTCCTACCCTCCATATTCCTGCCCTGTAGAGGCTATATTATAGAGCCTTGGGAAAATGTAGAGTATTTCATTCTTCATCTGTACACTCTTCAAGATTGTGCATGACTAAATGGAAACTTTTTGGAATTTTTCTTTGGTAACCCCAGCATCTGCAGAAGTTTATTTTATTTTTTTCTTTCTCACTTCATGCTGGCCAGAAGATTCTTGGGCTCTCTCATTGTTGATGTCTACCATAGATAACAGTCCCCTCTCTTCTACACTCTCACTCAAAGTTCCCTTTTTCATGTCATAGTGTTTACATGAGATTAATCATTGATATTTAATTTTTTTTATATATTTGTTGTCAAAATAATAATATTTTTTAAAGGCTGGTTTCAAACCAGTTATTACAGCATTTGCCTACCACTAACTTAAATATATTGTGTGCTGCTATCTGGTACACTCATCTTCATCTCTCATGTCATCTTGTTGTCATTGTTGTTGTTATGTGCCATCAAGTTGGACCCAGCTCATAGTGACCCATCCTTGGGTTTCCAAGGTGGTATCACTATGGAAGTAGATAGCCCACATTTCCTTCCAAGGAGTGGCTGGTGGATTTGAACTGCCAGTCTTCTGGTTAGCAGTTAAGTGCCTTAGGCACTATGCCACTGGAGCTCTGTTCTAGGTGTCTTCTATCCACACTCCTCCTGTTTCTCACTATATATGTGACAAGAGGTTATCCTTCTATGTCAAATCCATATGCCAGGACCACTCTATAGAATTCTGTTCTAAGGCTAAAATCCGAGGCACCAGATGTGGATACGGGAGAGAGAAGTGAAGACAAAATATTGTATTATTGCTATTTCAGATTAAATTTTTCTTTTGTACTCTCTTAACTACTTCTTCCCTAGACAGACACAACTCTGTCCTTCACTGTAGATACATTCATTAGACTTTGTGGATATTTGTGTTTCAATATCTCTCATATTATACCATAATTCATACCTTATATCCCTAGTATTTTTTAGACATTCAACAAAATAAATGAAGAGTTTTATTCACTTAATTCTTAGGAAGATGCTTAGCATAAAGCATAGGCTCAATAAAATGTTGAATGAAAGGACAGACAAATATGGAATTGCACTACCCTATTTTTTGTCTAATAAGATAAACCATTAATTGGAATAGTGTTAAGGTGGAAGTTGTTTATAAAAATTAACAATTGCTAAGGAGTTAAATTTCAGAATGGCTAGAACATGCAGATATTTGTGAAAATTGTGTAATTATTCATTAAAAATGAGAGTAATACACACATGTGTGTGTATTACCCTTATTTTTAATGAATGATTACATAGTATATATATAATATATAAATAGTATTATGTATTTTATATATATATAATATTATATTTTTCCCATCTAGGAA
Organism: Orycteropus afer afer; assembly: GCF_000298275.1. Lineage (NCBI taxonomy): Eukaryota > Metazoa > Chordata > Mammalia > Tubulidentata > Orycteropodidae > Orycteropus > Orycteropus afer. The sequence goes on along the minus strand of NW_006922322.1, from coordinate 772,585 downwards.
AAGTGTTATGTGAGTTTCTGTATAAAAAATCAGTAGTAATATAAATGACTGAATTCATATGTAAATATTTGAGATATGGTGGAAACTATATAGAATTTGCATATATTATACATATAGAAAAGACAATAAACCCAAGTGGACAGTTTTTGTTAAATTATTCATGCTTAGTGAAATTCACAATACAACTAGATATTACATATTCTTACTGTTCTTAGAAAATAGAATTTTGCTTTAAAAAATTAAGTATGGAGAAAGAAGTACCAATTGCAGATATGGTATATAGTGAGACTCTCTGTTTTAAAAGCTATAAAATATAAGACATATAATATAAGTGAATATTAAATGGAGTAAATATTTCCTTTTGAGGGCATACTTGTATACATTTAAATATGAAACAATCCATTTGATTTTTATTCATCTGTCATTGTCTGATTTTTTTTTTTTTTTCCTTTTGCTTACTCAGCTTTCTAGCTAGATGGTTCGTGTTATTTTGATAAGAAACAGTGAACTGAGGATAATCTTTCTGAGAGTAAATATGATCCTACTTCTGCTCCAATAAGAATGATCAAAACTGAAGAGGCATATCTAAGTCCTTTAAGGGAACTCATTCAATGTGAAATTGAATAGATGTTCTGATAACCACCAAAACATAGCTTCTCAGAAACTGAAATGAATATATCCAAATTGAACTTTGCCAAATCTTCATCATCACCAATAGCAAATTATACCATATAGATACTGCTTTAGAGAAACTTTTCTTTCCTTTCCTTTTCTTTGTACTTTTGCATATGTGAGCTTTTTTCTATTACTGAAAAAATATTATAATAATTAATAAAGTTTACAGAAAAAGGACAATAAATACTTCATACCAAGCTATCTAATCACACAGACATGTGGAAATACTTGCTAAAACATCAAATTCACTTCATCAGCTTCAAGTCTACATGAACCTTTATATTCAACTTGTGTCCATTTATACAGATCCATTTTGTCCAGGTTATTTTAATTTATTTTCTGGGGTTTTTAATATATATTTGTAAATACACCCTTGTAGTTATCTCTCTTTCATTTTCATTCTACAACTATTTTACAAAGTATTATCTCTCCTGTAAAAGTTGTATCATATATCAGAAACCAAGCAGGCAAAATCTAAATGTATAATTTTGACATGAAATCTTTGCATTCATTCCTTCTACTAAATTATTTTATCTGTTTTTTCTTTCTTCATAAAATTTAGTCTTCCTGAGTAATCTCTTAAGTATTTCTTCCAGAGTTTAACTGGATTTTTTTGAGAAACTACCCTGAGATCGTCAGAACATAATATAATCTATTAAAGGTAGAAGTGTAAATATTACAACCTTGATGTTACAACTCTAGAAAGCAATTTGCCAGTGTTTCGTAAATTGGAAAACTTGAATACCTACATTTTACATAAACCATTCTTAAGAAGACTCATTTAAAATTCTAGCTATTGTGCTCAATGAGATCTGTACTTGCTTATTCATTAGAGTGTTTTTTGTAAAGAGAACAGAAAGTGAAATTCATGCATACATACAAGTACATGTAGTAACAGAAGTGACAATGTAAAAGACTGTATAGAGAGGAGAGTAATATTGTAAAGGTGTATTGTTAGGTTGTTAGGTGCTGTTAAATTGGCTCCGACTCACAGTGACCCTAAGTACAACTGAACAAAACACTGTCTGGTCCTGTGCCATCCTCACAATTCTTGTAATACTTGAGCCCATTGTTGCAGCCACTGCATCAATTCATCTTGTTAAGAGTCTTCCTCTTTTTAGCTCACCCTCTACTTTACAAACATAATATCCTTCTCCACGAAACGGTTTCTTCTGACAACATAACCAAAGTAGATAAGTGGTAGTCTGGCTATTCTGGCTTCTAAGGAGCATTCCAGCTGCATTTCTTCTAATATTGATTTATTTGTTCTTCTGGTAGTCCATGGTATTTTCATGAACACTATTCAAAGGCATTAACTGTTCTTCGGTCTTCCTTATTTATTGTCTAGCTTTCACATGCATATAAGGCAATTGAAAAATAATGGCTTGGATGAGGTGCATCTTATCCTTCAGAGTGATGTATTTGCTATTTAACACTTTAAAGACATCTTTTGCAGCAGATTTTGCCAGTGCAGTACAACATTTGATTTCTTGACTGTGCTTTCATGAGTGTTGATTGTGGATTCAAATAAATTGAAATCTCTAGCAACTTCAATCTTTTCTCCATTTATCATGAGGTTGTTTATTGGTCCAGTTGTGAGGAGTTTTGTAATTTTTTTATGTTAAGATGTAATTCTTATTGAAGACTATACTCCTTGATCTCTATCAGTAAGTTATAAAGGGGTATGTTGTTGTTATTGTTATTTGCCATCGAGTAGGCCCCGACTCATAGTGACCCCTCCTTGGGTTTCCGAGGCAGTATCACTACGGAAGTAGGAATGCCCAACCTTCCTTCCGAGGAGTGGCTTGTGGGTTTGAACCACCAGCCTTCTGGTTAGCAGTCAAGTGCCTTAAGCTCTATGCTACCAGAGCTCCATAAAGGAGTATAGATAGTTTTAACTGTATATAATTTCACTAATTTGAATAAATTGAGTATTTATGGATTTTAATATATGGAGAACCTGGAAGTATGTATATGGGTGCTTGCATGATTCATCGTGACATTTTATATATATAAAATATATTATAATTGTAGTTTAAAATATTTTTATTAAAAGTGCTGTGATTCGAATAATTAACACCAGAATTTCTGTGTAAAATTCCATTAAGAAAATGCAAGTCTGGCTTGAGAACTGCTTTGAAGTGTAAGGAAAATCGGTGTAGAAAAGATCATCCACCTAATGTTGGATTGGAAAGAAAGAATTCCCACGACTGTCTCAAGCAGATTACAAAGAAGCAGAAGACAAATGATTCTGGTGTCAGCTTGAAATCTGAGAGTCCATAAAAGTAATTCATGAGTGTATTTTCAGAGTGCTAGTGAAAGTATAGGACCCTGGATGGCACAAACTATTTCTACTTGTCTACTAACTTAAAAGTTGACAGTTCACACCCACCCATGGAAGAAAGGCCTGACAATGTATTTCCATAAAGATTAAAGCCAAAGCAAGGAAGCAGAGGCAGGGTTCCAGGTAAGACCAGGGTCCCAGGCCACGGCCCTCCCAATCAGCTGGAAAGCAAGGGAAAGCAGGGAAAAAGCTGGGGGGAGGGACTAGGACTGAGTGAGGAAGCAGAGGCAGGAATCCAGGTAGGGCCAGGGACCCAGGCATTTGACTGTGTGAATTATAATAAATTATAGATAACTTTGCAAAGAATTGGACTTCCGAAACACTTAATTGTGCTCATGAGGGACCTGTAGATAGACCAAGTGGCTATTGTTCCAAGAGAACAAGGGGAAAATGCATGACTTAAAATCAGGAAGAGATGTATACTTTCACCATACTTATTCAATCTCTATGCTAAGGAAATAATCTGAGAAACTGTACTATATGAAGAGAAAAGCAGCGTTTGAAGTAATTCTTGAATTTGAGATACTTGATTTTCAGTATTGTTAGCTGCCATCGTGTAATCTCCAACTCATAGTCACCCTATGTACAGCAGAATGAAGCACTGCCTGGTTCTGTGCCAGCTCCATAATTCCTGCTATACCTGAGCCCATTGTTGTAGCCACTGTGTGAATCCATCTTGTTGAGGGCCTTCTCCTCTTTTGTTGACCTTCCACTTTACCAAGCATGGTATAATTCTCCAAGGATTGGTCTCCTCTTACAACATGACCAAAGAAAGTAAGACAAAGTCTGGCCATTCTTACTTCAAGGAGCATGCCAGCTGCACTTCTTCCAGGACAAATTTGTTAATTCTTTTAGCAGTTCATGGTATTTTCAGTTTTCTTCACCAACATCACAACTCAAAACCATCGACTTTTCTTTGGTTTTCCTTATTCATCATCCAGCTGCCACATGCATATGAGGTGACTGAAAATACCATGGCTTGTATCAGATACACCTTAGTCCTCAAGGAGACATCTTTGCTCTTCAGCACTTGAAAGAGGTCTTTTACAGCAGATTTTTCCAGTGCTATACATTGTCTGATATCTTGACTGCTGCTTCCACTGGTGTGGATTGTACAATCTGGTAATATGAAGTCTTGGACAACTTCAATCTTCTCTCCATTTATAGTGATGCTGTTTATTGGTCCAGTTGTGAGGATTTTTGTTTACATTATATTAAGGTGTAATCCACACTGCAGACTGTAGTCTCCAATCTTCATCAGTAAGTGTTTCAAGTCATTCCCACGCTCAGAAAACAAAATTCGTTCATCAGGGTATGGCAGGTTGTTAATGATTCTTCCTCCAATCCTGATGTTATGTTCTTCTTCATATATTCCAGTTTCTTAGATTATTTGCTCAGTGTAGAGACTGAACAAGTATGGTGAAAGGATATAACCCTGATGCACTCTCTTCTTGATTTTAAACCATGCAGTGTTCCCTTGTTCTATTGGAACAATAGCCTCCTGATCTACGTACAGGTTCCTCATTGTAAAAGTGTTCTGGAATTCCCATTCTTCTCAATGATTTCCATAATTTGTTATGATCCACACAATCAAATACTTTTACGTAGTCAATAAAGCACAAGTAAACATCTTTCTGGTATTCTTTGCTTTGAGCCAAGGTCCTATCTGACACCATCAATGGTATCCCTCGTTCCACGTCCTCTTCTGGATCTAGCTTACATTTCTGGAAGTTCTCTCTCTATATATTGCTTTTTTTGAATTAACTTCAGTAAGATTTTACTTGTGTGCAATATTAATGGCATTGTTTGATAATTTCCACACTATGTGGGATCACCTTTCTTTGGAATGGGTACAAATATGGATCTCTTGCAGTCAGTTGGCCAGGTACTGTCTTCCAAAGCATAGCCAAGTGATTATCTCCAGCATGGCATCCGTTTTTGAAACATCTCAATGGGTATTCTGTCAATTCTGGAAGCCTTGTTTTTGACCCTTCCTTCAGTGCAGCTTTGACTTCTTCCCTCAATCCTACTGGTTCTTGATCATATGCCTCCTCCAGAAATGGACAAACATCGACCAATTCTTTTTGGTACAGTGACTCTGTCCATCTTCTTTTGATGTTTCCTACATCATTCAATATTTTAACCATAAAATCTTTCAATAATGCAAATCAAGGCTTAAATTTTTTCTTAAGTTTTTTCAGCTTGAGAAATGCTGAGTGTGTTCTTTCCTTTTGGTTTTCTAACTCCAGGTCCTTGCACATTTCATTATAATAATTGACTTTGTCTTCTCAAGCTGCCTTTTGAAATCTTCTGTTCAATTCTTTTATCTTGTCATTTCTTCCATTTGCTTTAGCCACTCTCCATATAAGGGCAAGTTTCAGAGTCCCTTCTGACATCCATTTTGGTCTTTTCTTCCTTTCTTGTCTTTTTAATGACCTTTTGCTTTCATCATGGATGATGTTCTTGATGTCATTCCACAATTCTTCTGGTTATCGATCACTGATGTTGAATTCATCTAATCTCTTTCAGGATATATTTTCCGTATATATTTGCACAATTTAAGTGAATTTAAGAAAAGGAGTTATATGTGTTTCTCTATTTAGTTCAAGGTTTTTTGCCCCCCACCCACTTGCTTATATGTGAATGAATTCTTTTCTATCTAAAATATAATTTCTTAAAATTTCAAGATTATTCTATCACCCCATGTTTGAAACAAGAGGTTTAATTGTTTCTGTGGAAATGATTTTTTTTTTTTTTTGGTCTTATGTCAAAGTCTTTCCCATATACTGTCCCCAACTTGTTCTAACTTATCTAAAAGCCTCAATTAGTTTTCATCCATATTTTATAATGTTTTCTTTGGTTTTGTTCTTGTTTATTTACTCTTCATTCTACTGCATATGAACCTGGCAATATGATGTATTTGTCTTTGTTTGTTCATGCCATTAAAGTGCTTTTTAAGGGCAAGGAACAAATAGAAACTGTAAATCTCAAACCACTTATTGTAATGTCAGGCACCTGGGACTGCACAATAAATATGAGCAGATGACAAACAGTGGAGCCTCAGGAGCCATAAATAAAGACAAGAAGAGTGGAAATCTGGTACTACATGACCCCTAAGCAACTTGCCTGGCCCTGAAAAACCTTTAGAGTTAAGGTCAAGAAATCACTAAGTTTTGTGTTGATTAGCTCTAAGCTACTCTCATTTGTACAGTTCAGGGAGCATAATGCTTAGTATTGATTTCCTTCTGATGATTGCTTAACAGGCACAGTTATGCCAAAGTGACTGATGAGATAAGTTACCTGCCAAAGTGGCAATGGAAGAAAAAAAATGTATCTACTCTGAAGTAAAACAATTAGAATGAAATATACTGAGGAGGCTTTGCCAGTGTTGACTTGCTGAATCAAACATTAAAACTGCTTCTTCATAATAGAAATAGGTAAATGAATTGCTTAGGGACATCAACATATATTTATAAGGTATCCTTTTAATTGTTTGATGTGGTCCCAATATAAGTATGATAAACATTTTCAGATTGGGATTATTCACAGCAAATGTGTGGTCATCATTGCATCATCAAAAATTCTACATTATCTTAAAAAATAAAATAAACAAAGATTAAGAAAATGTGGTGGTCTTTATATTATATAACTGAAAACTCATAATTTTGCCCCCAATTGATATGTTGAAATCTGTACAATATTGTCTACTCACTCTGATGACACAGCCAAAATACTAGAGGGAGGTTCAAACTCCTAATAATAATAACCTTCAATTGCCTAGAGGTTTCCATATCAATTTCTCATTGACTACATTTCATTAGAAACTGAAAATGTGTATGAAAATTTGTTGAAATACCACATTCTTAGTCATGATTTTTAATCTGCTTCAATCTTACCTTGTGCCCTCATTAAACACTATTTCCCATTAGAGCCCAAGCTACACTTGACAAAGAATTAAATTCCAAATTCAGCTTAATTGGGTGATCAAAACAATTATATGATGAGGGAAAAAAGAAAAAAAAAAAAGTGACTGGAGAAAAGTATGCCCTAAGAATTAGGTTAAATGCAAGATTTAGTCCAAAATGGAAGTTTCACATTAGTAGATTAGCAGTTTCCACATTTTCTGAATTCCATTTTCAAACTCACTCAAAGTTCAAATTAAACATTATTCATTTTTCACTCCACTATACCTCCAGTCAGTTAATAATTTTAACTTTCAACTGTTTAGTTTATGATATGCAACTACTAAAATTGTTTTTAGGGAAATTTAACATTTATTTTGAAAAGAGCATAATCTCAGGTTAAATGATCAAAAGGTTGAACTTCTTCATACATTTGTATCATTTGGGGTTATCCAGTTCCACCAAAATCCCTACATGATAGAAAAGAGCTAAAGGAAGTAGGCATCAATGTTTGTCGAATGCAGTGTTTATTACTTGCAGAGTATTTTTATATTGTGCTCTGCTATAAAGAGCAACCTGAATTTCAGAAAACAGAATGTAAAAGCCAGGAGTCATAATTGAAGTGAATGGATGGGATTCCCCAGTAAGTGGAAGGGAATGGGCAAAGAGAACTGTCAACTACTTCAATCAAAG